>NC_034411.1:53038714-53105995 GCF_002078875.1 Numida meleagris
GAGGAGAGGAGAGGAGAGGAG
The DNA here is from genome assembly GCF_002078875.1 of Numida meleagris. Lineage (NCBI taxonomy): Eukaryota > Metazoa > Chordata > Aves > Galliformes > Numididae > Numida > Numida meleagris. The sequence continues at coordinate 53,038,736 of NC_034411.1, forward strand.
AGGAGAGGAGAGGAGAGGAGAGGAGAGGAGAGGACTCCTGAGTAATATATTCTGTATATCATCTCATAACGTCCTTCATAAACACATGCCAATTCACATAGAAACAAATGTACAGTAAATGAGAGTTAGGAGAAAATGGAAGAAAAGGAGGATGCAAGTAATAAAATTTTCTATAAAGTTTGTGCCTGTTACTAATTCCAGGGGACAGAACTAATCTTGAAGTGTCTCCAAGTTTTAGGCATTATTTGCTTCATTTTTTATTTAATAGATCATTTTGTGAACTGTCATATTTATTTAGTCACTCAGGGGACAATTAAAACTAAGTTCAATAAAATGAAATGCTAGGTCATGGGGCTAATGAATGCAATGGTGACAAAACGTACTTACTGATGACTCATGACATACCACGCTGCTAATACATAACAATAATGCTTTCATTAGGAAACACCAATTCTATGAACATAAAGCACTTTGTAATATTAACACTGCCATCCCGTGAGAGGTGAATAAATAACTTGTATTATATTGTAAATACAGGTTTATCAACTGTAATTCACAGATTTTTCTCTTTTCTCCTTTGCAGTATTACAGGCAATAGCTCTTATCCCTGGCTCTCTATAATGATTGAAATACAGAAGCAAATACAAAGTTACACCTGCTCATTCTAAAGCTGCCTTTACCATTAAATGTTTATTAAAACAGTTTTTAAGGTGCAAAGATTCTGCACTAGTACCATCTGTAATATTATAATATAAATATATATATTAAAAGAAAGTAATCCAAGACATATTTCATGGTGATTCGGAGATATTTATATATTTACTGGATTTGTTTACTTTCTAATACTTAGATATTGTCAACAAGAATAAAAATGTAAAATATACTCACTAACATTGTTTCGGGACATAAACTGCTTACTAACTACAGCCAGAAAGAAATTTCTCCTTACTGTGCATTATTTTAAAATTAGGCAGATAGCATAGGGTTTATTGCTTCCTCTGAAGTTTCTGGCATTGACATCTTATACAGATAGGGTCAACTGGATGGATCTACTGATCTCTTCTGCTGACAAAATTGCACAGTGCATTTACTTATACATTGAGTTATAGGATTCAAAACTTTCCTCTCCCAAGTAAAATGGCCGTCATCTTGCACTGTAATGTATTTTTGCTAATGGTGCTTTGTCCAAGTTTTCATTTCATTCATTCTCATTATTCTTTCCATTAGTATAGAAAAAATACAATGTTCATCTTTTTTCCAGTAGTGCTTCTAGACCTGTCACTCTCTAAGTCAAGATTAGAGGCTCTGATATTTTAAGAAATTAATAGGTTAAGTATAAAAACTAAGGGTGGGGGATGGTTGGAACTGATGGACCACAGATGTCACATAAATGCACTAGTTTTTAGAACAAATCCCAATATACAGTATTGCAATCAGATTATGATTTATTTTTGGAGCACAGAAACTCTCTTACAAGAAAGAGCCAAAGATATTCTGAAACTTGGCTGTGTTCACATTCACAAAGGATTTTCTAATGCCTAAGCTATGATTCGGAGTCTCTGTTTACCCATGAGTTCAACCTAGCATTCAGAGGATTTATAAATATTTGCAAAGTTGCTTGTTTCCACACAAGGTCAGCAAACAATATGGAGTACATCATTATAAATCTCTCAGAAACCATACTACGTAATAAACACAGAAGTTTTCAAAGTAACGCGTGTACATTAAGGGTATGCCTGGTACAATAAACTGTCATGTGCAAATCTTCGAACCAGCTCACTTTCCAGGAGCAAGAAAGGACTGCTGGGGTGTAACTCTGCAAGGACAAATCAACCTAAGCTATACTGTTATCCAAACTAGTCGATTCATATATTGCCTGCCATTTAGAAACAACATGAGGCTGATGGACTAGAACTATAATAAAAGTGTTTTTTTGATACAACGTAAGTTGTTCTTCCTTAAGCTGGGGAACAAACAGGCTATTGCAATTTGGAAGATAACTTCCTCTTTTATGAGGAGTTAATATTTCAATACTTTTTTTTCCCTAACAATTTTAAACCAGCTTAAATATTTACTAAGAAATCTTTCTCTCTTTTTTGGAATTTTTATCCTCTGTCTTTTTTTTTAATGTGAAATAGGTAATGAAGAAATTCAAGAAAAGGTTATTGCTCTGTTCCGAGGATTTTAGGAATTCCATTCTGATTTGCTGTATCCAGGATAAGCTTTAATTACCTCTGTTCTTGAAGGTCTTATGTATCATCTTATTCAGGTTTCCTTTGAAACCACAGCACTCACTGCCCCAGGTAGTTTACACTTCAGAATAAGAGATACTACATCTCTTACTGATGCAGAAAAGCACAGTGTGAATTTTTAATGGGATCTACTCTCTGTATCCCTTTTCTACTTGGGCAATAGGGCTAGTTTCAGGGAAAGAACAGAAAGTGACAGGAGTAAAAACAAACAGAAGGAAAATAGAGTATCCTTCAATCAAGCAATATTTGCAGCCATCTCCTAAGGGTATAATTTGTGTGGTTCTGTTATATCTCATTTCAGTAAGGGCTAGTGTAAAAGGGGGGTAAAAAGAGCCTAGAAGACATGGCAGGGAGGTGGGCATGGACAGGGAGATTTAATCAGACTGACATAGTTAATATATATTCTCTATGAAAGAGTAGTCTCCAGGGTCATGGTTTCAGTGTTTAACAAAACTTCAGAAATTTTGGAGAGCTAGACTGAGTCAGAATTGATTTTTCTCTGTTTACTACATTCCCCAGGTGAAAAGCTAATGAACCAAGGCTAAAACATTTAAAAAAAAAAAAAAAAAAAAAAAAAAAAAAAAAACCGAAGGCTTTATTTCTAAGTAGCTGAAAAAAAAAAGATAGGTTACTTAGAGAGCTGTGATAAAAATATCATCCAGGAAGATCAGGAATGAACTTTCATGCTTCAGAGCAGGCACCTCACTAGCCACTGAGAGAAGAAACAAAGATTGTACTGACAGTGCAGAGCATGCTCTATGATGACAAACTGTTCTAAGCAGGAAGTGCATGGTAAACACAAAAGTGTAAGTCCACGTGGACACCTCTTAACCAGTAGATATGTAAGTATATGACCACAGGAATTTTGACATTTCCAGAAATTCTGAGGTAAAGAATTTAATTTAAGAACTATAATTTCTAGGGAAAAATGCCAGAAGCCAGAATCCTAGGTTGCAAATTAGGACTTCAAGGGAGAGATTCAGGGCTCGAAGGCCCACTAGTTTGGTTAAATCAACCTCAGCAATATGATATAATGCTTTCCTTCCATCACTTTCTTCTCACTCTGACAGAGGCACCACACGAAAAGATACATATTCTTTGGTTCCAGAGCTTCACATTTGTTCTTCTTAATATAAGAATACTTGGACTCTGCTTTGCATATGGAGACCTTTCTTGTTTTTCAGAAAAGAAAATGGAACAAAACCATTTAACTCCTTTTACTGTCCTACCCTTTCATCACAGAAAGTCCAAAGCAACTTTTTATCTCAGACTCCTTTGTATCCAGGAGGAGTGACGAAATCAGTACTGTTTGATCAGAAATAAAGGGGTCATTTTGAGTGCTGGAGATATGCTATGATAAAGTTGCTGATTATGAATGGCAGAGATTTTTCTAAGTTTCACTTTTTTCTCTTATTGCAAATCCATTTATCAAGGCTTTTCTACAGAATTCTACTAGGTTTTGTTAAACAGCATTTTGGAAAAGTTTATTATAACAGAGTTGAAACTATAGAACATGTATGACTCACACTCTACTCCAGCTCATGTGGAATTATACAAGTAGATTATGTGATTAAAAATACACACAGGCTCCATAACCTGGTGGTTAAGATATTTATCCATGACATTAAATTCAACAAACCTAATATAACTTACCCTCAGTGTACTGGGATTTTAGGGTAGGTTTGACTGTGATCTGTCTGTCTGTCTCAAGTTTTTCAGCTTCACTTCCACACTTGGGCTAAAGTAAGCACTGTTTCTTCTCAAAAACTCATCATTCTGCTTTGGGTTGGAAAGTTGTTTCCCTTTGAATTTTAGTTTCACAATGTAAAAAGTGCAGTATTGATCTTTTTCTTCAAATAACAGAATACACAGAGTAATTAAAGAAAATACTAGCTATTCCTTTTGTTCCTCTGTTTTGTATTTATGTTCCTTAGATTTGTCACTGGCTTGCGCAACCTACTTAAGATGACTTTAGAATCCCATAAAAATTTCAGGGATTTATTATTGTAAAAATAATGAAGCCACTCAAAATAGCTTAGAAGGAAAAGAAGATGCTAAAGGGCTATAATACTGATATCTATGTCTGTATGAAAAACATCAGGTCAGGAATGTAAACCCATTCACTTTTTCTTAATAAAAAAAGGAAGGCAGATAGAAAACTGATGTAGGTCAGGCAGTGAAGAAGGACACTACTAACAGATAGTAGTGTCTTCCCTTATTCTATTTTGGGGAAAAAAATAATACAAATTCCTTTCTTCCTTATAATTCATAGGGCATACTCAGGAAACATAAAAACACCTGAAAGTTGTGAACCATGATACAGTTAATGCTAGTTAGCATCTTCAGATTTAGTCAACATGAAGGTAGCATTCTCCCTCCACAGAGATCTCCAAAAGCCATCTAGACATGTGCAACCTGCTGTAGATATCTCTTGCTTAATCAAGGGAGATGGAGCTGATGACCTTCAGAGGTGCCTTCCAAACTGCACTTTTCTGAGATTCTGTGATTCTGTGAATTCAAAAGTACATCAGAAGATACAACCAGATAGTAGTTCTGACAGTGCTCTGAGCTATTAGGCTAGAGCAATGGCAAAAGTAGTCAAATGAATGTTTTCATTACCTTTGATGGATGAATAAAAACAGCCCACAGTAAAATACTCTTTCACCAAAGAACCACACAGATCTCCCACCCACTGACTTCTTTTTTTTTTTTTTTTCTCTTCAATAAAGGCCATTTCAGCAGAAGAACTTACAAAGGCTTACAATAGAAAACTCACCTTCTCAGTAGATACATCTAACCTGCAATAGAGAGAATACTCAAAAGATACTGGTTTTTTAAGAAGTAGTCAATTACAGTTTTCAAAAATAGTTTTTTTTTCAGACTTTATTGTGACAGTTTGCTTTATGATGTCATGCCTGGGCAAATATAGAGCCATAATTGCATAGCTATGACTCATTGCAAACCAATCAGTGCAGTCAGTTTCGTAATGCTATTTTCTACTATAACATTGTTATTGTAAAGGCAGGAATTCTTTAATCATCAGGTTGAATGTCTGCCAAGAGCTCATTTTATTGACCATTAACATGCTTCTGTTTAGAATAAATGCTACAACATCACTGTTTCCAATAGCAGATTTGTTCTGCAGTGGTTTTTCGTTGGACAATCTGCAACCAAACGATAGATCAAATAAAATGTTTATCATCTGCAAATGTATTGGACATTCACAAATGAAGGTCCTAGTCCAAAATGCATTAAATTCACTAGTAAAATTCACTGATTTATGAAAGTGTTGTTATCAAACCACATACAAGAAAAGAACAAAATTCGTATTTTTGTTGACAAATGCTAATCTTCCTCAAAAATTTTCTGTTCCAAAAAGTAAAACTAATATCTGCATCCAAATACCACAACTACATGTCTTTTGATGTTCAGCAGCTCTTGGCAACTCAAATATAGTTTTCAGTAAGGTTACAGTTTTAGAACATTAGATGGAAAGTGGTAAATCCACCACTGGATTGTAGGAATCTTTTTTAGTGACAGTATTACAGCTTCCTCCCTCTGTCAATGGATTTCATGTGAAGCACAACGTGATGCTTTTTTATTCAGAGAATCATTTTCCACCTGCTACAAAGAGGTATGTTGTTGGCAGATATTTCAATGATCTGAAAATTGAGATGAAGTAAAAATATACAGATAGCCATATTGACTCTAGTGGCAGAATTATGAGTTGGTTCCCAATCTCTGCAAAGCATGTATGAAATTTTATGCCAGTACCTAAACACATCTACAGCTGTAACTGCAGCCCCATTCACTAAAAAAAAAAAAAAAAAAAAAAAAAAAANAAAAAACCACCCTATTTATCAAAATACATTCTCTTTGGGCAATAAAACTATGAAAAAAATCATGTAATTATGTTACATTTTATCTTTAAGTACACAAGTTTAGATTCTATAGGAATAATCTCACTGCATTGACCCATTAGTGCGAAATAAAGATTTCTTACTGTTTTCTCTTTTTTCTCTTTTTCTTATTCAGTTTACCAAGAAAAGTGTGCAGAGAGTAATAAAAAAAAGCTTTTTTCTAAGACTTTAAAAGAAATGAATTTACTATTTCTTTTCAGCTTCATGTACATCAGTAGAATCATATGACATTTATCACAAATAATCAATTCAATCAATGATAAAGAAAAAGGAAACAGTTTAGTATGGTAATGTACTTAAGATATGTTTATATACCAAAACAAATCTGATTATGTGAGTCCTTAAATAAACAGAAGTTTTGTTTTCAACTAGTCAGCAATTTGTGAAACTTTTAACTGTCATGAAATTAAAATAGGTTTTATTAGTACTAAAGAAACACAAGAAGTACCAAGAAAAAATATTTCCATAACTCTCCAATGAATAAATCAGTCTTTTACAATAGAAGTATCACGAGGGAAAACAGTTTGGCCAGTTCAAATTGCAGATTAGACACTATCTATTTAGAGAACTAAGATTTACAGACTAATGATTCAGTGTTTGTCACAGACTCACAGAAATATTAAGTTTGAAGAAGGCCTCTAAGATCATCTAGTCCAACAATCCACCTACCACTGATATTGCTCGCTTGGACATCAAACCATGTCTGTAAATACTACATCTGCCCTTTTCTTAAATACCTCCAGAGTCTGTGACTCCATCACCACCCCTGGGCAGCTTGTTCCAATGCCTCATCACTCTTCCTGAGAAGAAATTCATAATATCCAATATGAACATCCCCTGGCACAACTTGAGGCCATTGCCTCTTGTCCTATTGCTTTAATTACATAGGAGAAGAAGTTAATCCCCACCTCACCACAGCCTCCTTTTCAGGGAGTTCTAGAGAGCAATGAGGTCTTCCCTTAGCCACATCTTCTCCAACATTTGATGATTCTGAATGTTTTGTTTTGTTTTGTTTTTGTTTGGTTTGTTGGTTGATCTATTCAGGAAGCAAGAGCACAGGCACTCCTGGTGCTTCAGGCCATTTCTCTTTCTCATTTCTCCTGTTTAGGAAGTCATATGGGGATAATGCTTTGGAATTTAGTGGATAAACCAATACTGTCTTTTAAACAATCTTGAGATTGTCCTCAAAGGTAAAATTAATGTCTAGAAATGTACTTAAAATATTTCAGATCTCCCATCCAATTATAGCCCATGCTTTAGTATCCCAGTGCTCTTTATCCATCAGCAGACTGCTGGAAAGCAGGTGAAAGCAGATGAAGATTTAAGTCTGTTTGTTATTAGTCATAGGCCATGGTAGGTTACCCAGAGCATTTAAAAAAATCCATTAAATTCTGGTTCAAATTTGATTTGACATATGACATGTAAATTCATGTAATTTCAACCATGTGATTCTGGGAAAACCTACTTTCAGATAAAGACATATCTAAAAGCAGTTATGGTCAAATCAGATACTATGCTGCAGGTACCCAGGATGTATCATTGAACTAGGATCAAGAAAACTTCTGCTCTCTCTCCCTTTTCCAATGCTGATGTGATCAAGTTCTCTCTCCTTGCATTGTATGACCACTGACAGCTGTCTGTTGCAAAGAAAGGTGAAGATATCCACTGAAACAGCCAGAGCAAAATTTCTCAAATGCAGAAAAAGAATTTAACAGAAATCCTCCTTTAATTGCACTAGTCAGAAAAGAAAACAGCCACAGTTATTGTCAGAAGTCTCAGTGTTTGGGCACTCTTGCCCTGCCCTGCCCTACAAAGACCTCCAGCCAGACCCCCCTCAACCTGTTACATGAGGCTCTGTTCTGAGCATCCAGGCCTAAACATATTCCTTGCTTTTCCTGACTTGCTCCTCGGGCTTCTGCACTGATCTTGTACCAGTCTCACCATCCCTCATTTTCTTGATGATCACTGCATTGTAGATGGACAGTATCCCTTCCAGCACACCAGCCTGGGTCATGTAGGTTAGGCCCTGCTTGTACTGGGGGACAATCTCGTCTCCCAGCTCAGCCTTCCTTGTGGGGAGGCAGGTGAGGAAGCAATGAGAGTCTCATCTTCTCTCTTCCACTGCCACTCAAAATACCTGGCTATAGCAGCTGTGTATGTGGAATGTGTTTCTGTGTAAAGTACTGTCTACTAGAATTGTGGTGGACAATGGCTACAGGAAATAAGCATTGGATCTGAAGATAATGATGGAATTTACTTGGAGACTTGAAGACATCATGAATGCAACACAGAAAATTTCAGATCTTGAAGACAGTACCTGGCACGGGGGAAGGAAGAAGGTGTTAGTACATGCTTCAAAAAGAGGGCAAAAGCAATGAGGATATAACACTCAATACAAATCTGATTTAAAAAAAAACAAACATTTTGAAAGAGGAAGTCTGATTAAGGGCCCAGAAGGAAGACTGTAAAGAATAACATTTCAGGCTGACTCTGAGAACGGGAAAAAGCTGGGCCTTATGGATGAATGCTGTGTATTTAACACCAACAGGTCCATCCACAGAGCAAAGCCAGGGAGGAAAGTTGTGAAAGTTATTAATGTACATGCAAATATGGTTCTTGAAAGGATGCAGAAATGTACTATTCAAACATCAAAAAGGATTATCATCCTGATCCCATCAGGACTAATTAAACCTGGTTATATCAAGCAAGATGAAAGGGTTCCCAATACATCAGATCACTTGGAAAGACAGCTTCCAAAGCCTGTTGTCTTCCCAGAGTGGTTGGTTGCCTTCTTGGCTAGTGTCTTCCAGCTGCTATATAACATCCCTAAGTAAATGAGGACTGGTTGTTTTTTTTACTTCCCTTAGATCTTTTATAAATATTTTTATTTTATTTTAGTGTTTCTCATGACATACTGGTGTCTATTTTTGACAGACAACTATTTTAGGGATTTATTGTCTTCACTTTGTTTGAATTCATGGACATCTATTGAAAAATATGTAACAATCAGGATGTTGCCAAATGAGCATGCAACAAATCAAAATACAAAGTCACAAAGATTCCATCCCCAGCACTATACTTTATTACACCCACAATGTAACACGTTTCCTATTACAGGAATTGCATGATCTATTTTCAAAAGCCTCCACTAGAAGCATAGAGGAAAAGATCCTGTTAATGACCAGTAACAGATGGGAAAAGATGCTCAATATGATCTGGAAAATAACTTGAAATTTTAAAGAACGTTGTGATAGCAATAACAGAAAATAAAAAAAGACTCATATACCTAATGGAAATATTTCTATTCAGCTATAAAATCTTAAAATGAACTCAGATTAACAAATAATACGGTAGACTAACAATTACTAAGTAGTTAACTTAATTTTTCTAATTATGGGAAACCATTTCAAGATATAATCTTATGATTTTAAATCAAAACTTTTGATTGTTTAAAAAAATACTACAGACCTTCATTTGGTCATAATGGCATAGTAAATAGAGATAGGTAGACAAAGGTGCATATAAGCTTGAAGAATCAGTGCTCAGACCTTCACATTTAATAGGAAAACACTAAGATTTTTTAAGGATATACTAGACTCAAACCATAAACTCAAGCTTTCTGAATGCCTACAAAGTAAAGGTTAGTGAGTTCTGCTCATTCACATCCTCAAAGTGAAGATAATCTTCTCCGTACTTCCACTGAACATCAACCACTCCTGCTCCATTCCTATCAAAGTCCTTTGTAGCTCCTTGTCAGATATCAGGTCAGAGCTCATAATAAACATAATGCTTGAAATGATGTTCATTATTTATCTACTGATTTATCAGCATAGCAGAATTCAGTCAGGGACATGTCTTATGCCAAGGTCAGTCTATTTTTTGCAAATATCTCCAGGCAGCTGAGGAGCTTGAACTTTTTTTTTTTTTTTTGTCTTCCTGGAGAAGTATATAATAACCACCATGTTAGAAAAATCAGAAGGGGAAAATACAAATAACAGTGTCTGACAGTTAAGATCTGAAGCTTGAAGACTAGAAAACAATTCATTGAAGATGATTGTCCAGTCTTGTTGTACAAGTAAACTTCTGTCAAGCTCAGTCTCTTTTGAAGATTTTGGTAACCACACATTTCTTCATTGTAGTGTTGAAGTTGCAAAGTTAATTTGTTCTCCTTTTCCACAGAAGGGAGTAAATGTAGAAAATAAAAACAAAGTTCCCTTGCATTCCACTTACTTCAACTCATAAGGAAATATTCATGTAATTTGCCTTTTAAATCATTAGCATATATAAATTACGGAGTTTTTTCTTATATTCATGTTTCTTGTAGAGCAGTAATATATTTACAGATCTCCTTTCATCAACATTTTCTCATATAAAAGCTCAGCAAGCAGCCACATTATCTTCAAAGCACCAACAAAAGTGAATATTGTAACTCACTTCATATTAAAAACATCTTTAAAAACAGTGTGTATTATGAATTAAGAAATATCAAGATGAAACAAAGTAGGAGAAGAGAAATACTACCCTGAGAGTAGAGGCTCCTGTTATGTTCTTCAGCGTAGATCAATGAAGTTTTGATGCAAACACAGTGCTTAGTTACAAAGGCAAAAGTCCAGCAATTCACTTTACACAGAGAGATTCCACTGCCCTCTTGAAGCTTCATTGACTTCAGTTGACTCCCATGTGGAGTCAGTTGCAGAATCAGAGACTCAAGTAATGATGGTGCTATGAGGGCCTGAGTCTTTGTCCATTAAACTGTGATTTTTTTACAGGTGACTTTGTGGATTTCAGATACAGATAGTTTAGAAAGTATAATCACTTCAAATGCATTTCTGAATTAAAATATTTTCTTTCAGTTACTGCATATAGATGATAAACTCAGCTGCATAGGAAAGTAAATAGAAAGAAACGTAAGGAAAGCTGAGATACTAACTGCTTCAACTAACATAAAAAGAGGGAAAAGTGCTGGGTGTTTTTTTTCCATGTGTATATTTGATCTTTTTCCCCTGAATTTTCAAAACATCAAAAATTTCTCTTCCACTACTGTGGTTATCTGCAGTGCATTTCACCTTTAAAGGGTCCACCCAAAAACTGATAGTTTTTTACATTCACGGTTTGACTCATTGTTAATTAAAGTCAGTCAACGCAGCTGAAACAGTTATAGACGCTCTTTTGGATTTAAATGTTTCATAATTACAGTTACAAATCACACAACAGTTACAATCAAATGCAACTAAATTTTTTGTTTACATAGGCTACATTTCTCAGTGTTGTCATTTTTATGGCTTTACAGTGAAAGGAAAAATCCACCTTTGTACACAGTTTCTTCATATATTTTTATCTTATGTCACTGTCACAAGAAGAAATACTGATGATAATGCTTACTTCAGTAAGAGCTAAGAGAATTTCTCTGCATATTGTGTTTTGGAGGCATTGTGATCTGTTTTCATTGAACCTGGGTCTCATGAGAAGAATTACCCATCTCAAAATCTTATTAACACTAATTATTTCCCTTAAGTAAGCAAACCAGAGAGATTTTTAGAAGCTAAGATCTATAATGGAAGGCTACAAAACACATATATGGTAAATGGTTGTATTTCCTTTGTTATTCCAAATTCAATTTTCATTTTTGAGTTTGTACATTGTCTGATTTTTTCAGACACTTGAGGCAAGATCATTAGCTTTACCTACACTTGCTCCATGCAATAAATACAAAACATACCATCACAAATAAAAGATAGTACTGTAAACATGAAATATTTATACTATTTTGGATTACTGAATTCCAGAAGTCTTGCCGACTCTTTTACCACTCACACTACTGTAAAGAAAAAGAATTAATGACATTTGTCTGTGATAGATAGACCATAGCATAAAATTCATGCATCTGAATACTAGCAGGCACCTTTACAGTAGTTTTTGAAAGCATCATCTATAGTATTCAATTGCTAGAGATTAAGTCTATAACATTCAATTGCTGGACATTAAATACTGTCATTCATGCAAGCAATATAACTGGCTCTGTCTGTCAGAGAAATTGCCCCAAACTTCCAAAGCCGCAACACTGTTTCTTTCAATTATTATTAATTTTGCAAAATCCATATGTATTTAAATGTATCATGCTATCTATATATTTTGGGAGATGCTCCAGAGCAAAGTGAATTATTTTGATTGAATATTAAAATGGATGTTAACTTAGTTTTGACTAAATTCTAGTAGCTGTTCTTTGTCCAGCTTTAGATGACCTGATGATGAGAACTTTCAAAAGTGTGACTTTGTCTATCTATTTAAGAGCTTTTTCCCATTCTCTGGAAAAAATTCATGCAGACCTTGTCAGTTCTGAGGCTTGTGGTAAATTGGAATAATTGCAGTTGAGGCATTTTCCATTTTAGCAGCTATACACTTGTGATAAAGTTTTCCTCTCTTAACGTTATTAAGCCTTTGGTTGTATTGAGAATCTGTGTCTTAACACTCACACAGTATCCAGCCAGGCTTGCTGAAGATGGTGTCTGCAATTGCTGCTTGCAGCTGCACAGGACTGGTGAGAGATTAGCAGCTAGAAGAGAGAAAGGAGCCTCTCTTAGTAGGACCAGAACTGGATGAAAAAAATAAGAATTGTAGAGAAGGAAAAGCAAACTGGGGAGTCTGGTTGGTACAGAACACTGATCTCACACAAGGACTTAGACTCCAGAGGGAAAGTTTAGACATACTGGATGGGAGTAAGGGAAGGAGGAGACAAAGACAAGAGCCCATGTGCATCCTCAGGGAATGTTTACCTCATGCAATGATGTAGCAACATTTATAGAAAAAAAACTGTTGAGAGGTGAAAAATATATTTTTATGAATATGATCTGAAGGGCCTAATTTGCATTGATATTGAGTCTTTCACCAAGCAGACTGTCTTCATCAAATCTGTAACAGAATATCTCTGAGATCCTTTCCTGATGAAGGCCAGTTAAGATCAATGGTGCTGTTATAAGTGGAGCAACAATGCTGTGAACATGCAAGCCTCACCTCCTGGCAAAACCCTCCTGCATGGGGACTACTGAACCCATCCAGGCACAGGAGAACCAAATTAATGATGTATAGGTCTCGTTGATTCCACTAGTTTCTAACTTTTAAATGCTTGACTTTGCAAACTTGAGTAATGCTATTTACAATACAATGCATTTGTAATGCACCATCATTGTGAATTTTGAATGCATTAGCCACGTTAGTACAGTGATGTTCTCAGTGGTGCAAGTCAAACTTCTCCAGCTACTCATCTCAAGTGAAACAGACTCAGACCAGCCTCTGTAAGCCCTCCTTTATGTTTTGCAGTGAAAGACATTTTTTATTTGCTGCCTTCATTACATTCAACATACTCTTGAAAAGGTAGAAATAAAGTTGCAAAAATATGGTATCTACCAGCCAAAAGAAAAACTTATGTGTTGTGTTTTCACTCACAGTTGAACACTCTGGAGGAGAAAATCCATCATATCAAAGGAAACTAAAAGAATTAAAAATGATGCCACACATCAACCCCTGTTAATACACAAAACTTGTCAAAGCAAGATGCGGCTGCAATGCCAATGTGGGAGGCTGAGGAGAGTCACATCTGGTTCACTCAACTTTAAATATACTCCCTGCAACAGGGACTAGTGAAGCTTAGTTCTTTGTGCCCCTTTCAAATAAATTTCCGTTGTTCTTCTGTTCCTGTCTCTGAAAATGTGATAAAAATTGGTCTTCCCCAGACTAGGATGAAAAATGTACTACTTTAAAATACATTAAGGGAAAACAAGGACTTTGCCAGAAACTTTGAAACACCAAGCTAGCCTGGGAAAACTAGAGATTTATTTTCTAGAAAAGGTGAGAGATCTTTTATTTTACCAATAAAAGTAAAAACATAATCTGGCTTGGAGTAGTAAAATAAATAAATAAAAAAATTGCAATGATTTTCTAGCCATTTGGAAGTTTCACTTAAAAAGTTACACATAGAAACAAAGATAAAGTTATAGATGCATAGTTACATAAAGGTAAACTGTTCTAGGTTAAGTTGGAGTTGAAAAAAAAATGTTTTCTAAACGTAGGAGATTTGTAGATATACTTTTCATGAAATATTTGTTCCATGTAAAAATGAAAACCCTCTGATACAGTATCAACTTTGGCCATTTAGCAGCATCCCAACTACACTACCAGGAAAAACAACCAAATGTGATTACCATGAATATCAAGAGCAAGAGCATATGTTTGCTCTTTTTGGTAAGGATTCTACATCCATATTTTGAGGGCAACTTCGTTTATTTAACACCACTTTAAAAATCTGTCTGGTGAAATTTACAATTTCTTGGAAAATAGTATGAGAAGTTACAAACTCAACTGCAATTTTAAAGTTGTTTTTTTTTTTTGTAGATTGCAAAATGTATACTTTTTTTTTCTGAATCTTTTAATTCTATACTTATTTTCTCCTAACCATATGACACAAGTAGTGTTAGCACTCCTACTGAAAAAAATGGGCATACTACTATACCAAAAATATGGGAGAAAGATATTTCCAGGATTATATAAATTACAGCTTTATGTTCTTTTCAAGAACGTCTAAAAATGTCAAGTGTCACACTGCTCAATCTCATTCATTAACTCTCAGTGTTAAGAGCTGAATGGACTTCAAGAAAGGACAGTTAGGAAATAGGTATTGACAAAGTGTAATTTTAGCCTAATACTGCAGATCGCTTTAGGCTCTGTCTATAGTTAGAAGAGTAAGACTGTCTCAAGTAGAGGATGATTCAGTGCAGAAACCTAATTTAGCTGCTCTGACTCACTCTGCTCAGAATGAATCAGCAGGCACTCTTGACCAACATTATGCCTGAAAATTGAAAATGCCTTTCCTCTACCTAGGCATATACAATGCACTATTCCCATTCAGAAAGAAATCTATATTCTCTACAATACTTAATATAACCTGTTTAAAATAATGTTTTCCTCTTTTTACTGGAAAGTAAAAAAGATCAACAAACAAATAAACAAACAAGAAAACAAACAAGATAAAAGATAAGACAGTTAACAGTGTTCAAAGTAGAACAAATGTTTGTGGCCAGAGTTGATACAGATAAAAATGTGACAAATTTGCTCCAATTTACTTATCTTTTTATGTTATAAGGTCTACTGAATGTCAACAGTTAACATATTTAACCAACAGTATCCTTTGGGGAACAAAAGCTGTGATTTTCTCTATGATATTGGGCAGTTCTTGATATACTGTAAACCTAACTGGAGGATGGAGCTAGTTCAGGCTGCTAATTTTAAATGGCGAAAAATCAGTCAGATACAACAGCTTGGCAGGAGCAAAGGTGACAGAGAGAAGAAAATACCCACAGGTATTCACTTTTCCCACCATCATATTTGAGTCTGTTTCTTGATTATTATTTGTTTTTGTTGTTTGTTCGTTTGTTTTTCAGGGAAAGAGATGTTCTTGAAGTGTATAAAAAGGCAAGAGTGACTAATATTACACATTTTTGGTTTTAAAGGTTCACAGCTGTATCAACCAACTATAAAAACTGCATGTTAATTAGAACTGACAACCTTGGGAAAACTCATCTGAATAGACAGATTTTCAGAAAGAGAGAAAATATTCTCCAGGCTGACTGGAGTTATGATAGAAGAAGCAAGTCTATTTGAGAACTCACTTTTGCAGCTTTTCGAACATATCTTTGAGTTTGCATTCAAAAGGGCAATCCTCTTTAAAAATTTCATTTTATCAATATTAACACACATAAGATGTATGAACACACTTATTTCACAGAATTTTATTCTCTTCATTTTAAGGGAAGGCATTAACATTTATAAAAAACTTTTCCATCTGACTTATTTAATTTGCAAAGAGTGCTTCAGATCTGTTCACACAATAGATTTACAAATAGCAATCCCAGGTAATACTTTACAAAAGCCTAACTGTAGTCTTATTCACCCAAATGACTGAGATTATGGACAAGTCTGTGCACTTTAACATCTACAGCTTAGCAGCAATGATCTGCTATGCTCATTATATCTGAAGCAGCTTTAAAATAGCTTGGTTGTTGATTTCAAGCTAGGAATATTCCTCAAGCTTTTGGTAGACAATACTTGCAAATATCTAATTTGAACTTTAGCATATAAGTATAATCCTCCAGCAGTAGCAAAAGCAAGCTAGACATATTTGGATTAAGCATCCATCAAAAAGGGGGCACGGTTATTTAAACATCTATTTCAAGTATGTTATTCTCCATCCAGCAGCCAATGTGAGTCATTACAATGTACATAATTCAGTTACGTGTTCTGGGTCCTCTGTATTTTTCTTCATTCTCTTTTATTGCCACCACATCATTCTCCAGGCAAACTATTCAGTGTGATATACAAGTGATACCCTTCAGATTTGTTTTGTAAGGAGGTGGAGAAGTACGGTAGCTCTGCACTGCTGCATCATAACATTTGAATATGTGTATGACCATATCATCATAACAGGTGATGACCTTGTATTTGTACATCTTCTAGTCACATTCTGATGCTCATAATCACACCACGATACTGCATTTCAATGGCAAATCACCTAATGAGGTCCAAAATAAAACAATGGTGTTTCTGATATCCCGAAGCCTAGAAAACTGAAACATTTCATACGAAGCTTAAAAAATTGGGACTGCACTGCAAATATTATCAAGTTCATTGATTTTGTAACCAGCATTACTTTATACAGTAAATGATTCAGCCAGTAGCAGTGCATAGGAATTCACTATTAGTTTAAGGAATAACACTTAGTTTGGTTGCTTATTTTTTGTTTACTAGCTGTCATAAGCCCAACAAAATAAGACGGATTATTAAGCAAACAGCACTCGTCTTAAACACTCTGAATAACTGCTTTACCACAGATTCATTATCTAGCTAATGGTTTAAGATTTCTTCCTACTTTAACATGAGTCTAGACATAAGGTACATAGGCAAGAGAAGACAAGTCAAGGAGAGTGTTCCCCCTCTGGTAAATGAGATGGAGAATTGGCTTCATCGGACGTGGAAAAAGCTGAGGTGCTCAGTAAGTGCTTTGCCTCGGTCTTCACTAGTGGTCAGGCTCCCTGTGTCTGCCAGGACCCTGAACCTCGAGGTGTGGCTGAGAGGAGCAGATTTTGTCCCACTGTAACAGTGGAACAAGTTCGAGACCTCCTCATGAAACTGAATGTGTGGAAGTCCATGGGGCCGGATGACATCCATCCTAGGGTTCTGAGAGAGACTGCTGAGGTGGTTGCCGAGCCGCTCTCCATCATACTTGAAAAATCATGGCTGTCCGGTGAAGTCCCCAGTGACTGGAGAAAGGGAAACATTACTCCCATTTTTAAGAAAGGGAGAAAGGATGACTTGGAGAACTACAGGCAAGTGAGCCTCACCTCTGTGCCTGGGAAGATCATGCAGCAGATCCTCCTAGAAGACATGTTAAGGCACATACGTGACAAGGAGGTGATCCGAGACAGCCAGCATGGCTTCACCAAGGGCAGATCTTGCCTGACCAATCTGGTGGCCTTCTATGATGAAGTGACGGCATCGGTGGATGGGAGGAGAGCGATGGATGTCATCTACTTGGACTTCTCCAAAGCCTTTGACAGGGTCCCTCATCACATCCTTCTCTCCAAATTGGAGAGGTATGGATTTGAAGGATGGACTGTTTGGTGGGATAAGAACTGGTTGGCTGGTCGCAGCCAAAGGGTTGTGATAAATGGTTCTATGTCAGGGTGGAGGCCGGTCACGAGTGGTGTCCCCCAAGGCTCAGTCCTGGGACCGGTGCTCTTCAATGTCTTTATCAATGACATAGATGATGGAATCGAGTGTACCCTCAGCAAGTTTGCAGATGACACCAAGCTGAGCAGTGCAGTCGATGCATTGGAAGGAAGGGAAGCCATCCAGAGGGACCTGGACATGCTGGACAAGTGGGCCCAGGAGAACCTAATGAGGTTCAACAAGGCCAAGTGCAGGGTGCTGCACTTGGGCCAGGGCAATCCCAGGTATTTATACAGACTGGGGGAAGAACTCCTTGAGAGCAGCCCTGTGGAGAAGAACTGGGGGGTCCTGGTGGACGAGAAGCTGGACATGAGCCAGCAGTGTGCGCTGGCAGCCCGGAGGGTCAACTATGTTCTGGGCTGCATTAAAAGAGGAGTGGTCAGCAGGGAGAGGGAGGTGGTGGACCCCTCTACTCAGCTCTTGTGAGGCCCCATCCGGAGTACTGTGTCCAGGCCTGGGGCCCCCAGCACAAGAAGGACGTGGAGCTCTTGGAACGAGTGCAGAGGAGGGCAACCAAGATGATCAGAGGGCTGGAGCACCTCTCCTATGAGGAAAGGTCGAGGGAACTGGTCTTGTTTAGTTTGGAGAAGAGAAGGCTCCGGGGAGACCTCATTGTGGCCTTCCAGTACTTGAAGGGAGCGTATAAACAGGAGGGGGAACGATTGTTTGTGAGGGTGGATAGCGATAGGACAAGGGGGAATGGTTTTAAGCTGAGACAGGGGAGATTTAGGTTCGATATTAGGAGGAAGTTTTTCACACAGAGGGTGGTGACGCACTGGAACACGTTGCCCAGGGAGGTAGTGGATGCCCCGTCCCTGGAGGCATTCAAGGCCAGACTGGACATGGCTCTGGGCAGCCTGGTCTAGTGGTTGGCGGCCCTGCACTTGGCAGGGGGGTTGAGACTCGATGATCTTTGAGGTCCTTTTCAACCCAAGCCATTCTATGACTCTATGATTCTATGATAAGGGAAGGTTATGGAGCAGATTGTCCTGAGGGAGATCACGCGGCATTGGCAGGACAACCGGGGGATCAGGCCCAGCCAGCATGGGTTTGTGAAGGACAGGTCCTGCTTAACCAACCTGATCTCCTTCTATGATCGAGTGACTCGTCTGGTGGATGAGGGAAAGGCTGTTGATGTGGTCTACCTAGACTTCAGCAAAGCCTTTGACACTGTCTGCCACAGTATTCTCCTGGAGAAACTGGCAGCCCGCGGCTGGGACAGGTACACTCTTTGCTGGGTAAGGAGCTGGCTGGAGGGCTGGGCCCAGAGAGTGGTGGTGAATGGAGTTAAATCCAGCTGGTGACCAGTCATAAGTGGTGTTCCCCAGGGGTCGGTGCTGGGGCCTGTCCTCTTCAATACCTTTATTGATGACCTGGATGAGGGCATTGAGAGCACCCTCAGGAAGTTTGCATACGACACCAAGCTGGCAGGAAGTGTCGATCTGCCTGGGGGTAGAGAGGCCCTCCAGAGAGATCTGGACAGGCTGGATCTCTGGGCTGAAGCCAATGGGATGAGGTTCAACAAGACCAAGTGCCGGGTCCTGCACTTCGGCCGCAACAACCTCAGGCAACTCTACAGGCTTGGGGCAGAGTGGCTGGAAGATTGTGTGGAGGAAAACGGACCTGGGGGTATTATTCATACTAAAACAGAGGCAAGATACCAAAGATCCTGGAAATTTATTAATAAAACTCAATACAGGATCTAGCCATGTGGTAAAAGAAGCAGAAGAAAAACTGTCTCCATGCTAACACTACGAGAGTTATTTAAATGGCCAGATTTACACAAGTAGGTGAGATGGGAAGACATTCGCAGAGACTTTGGAATCATGAGAAAGTTGGTATGGAATGAATGCCCTTGAAGCTACACAAAGATTGTGTTGATCATTAAAATAGCCCTAAATCATGTTACTTAAGCAGCCCCACTGCAAGCTATGTGCACTGTGTCTTCCTCACAAATGTGGAAATTGTTCCTATGTGAAAGTCATTTCTGTGTGCTTCATAGCACTACAGTAACCCAGGGTAAGAATAAAATGCAGAGAGGTGTGTTCTCATACTGCCTTAGTGTATCCTCTGTTCTTTTCTTTTCTTTTCTTTTTTCTTTTTAAAAAGGGAAAAATAAACTTTTTTCCGTGCTAAATGGTTCTAGAGTTACATAGGATTATTAAGGAACTATATAACAGATCAGTATGACATGACCAGTATGCAAACATGTATACTGATCAATCCTGTAAATTATACACATCAAATATCTCAGCTACTAAGGCACATCCAACTAGACATTAAAGTTTAGCAGATGTTTCAGTTTTTCTTACAAGCGGAAACTTAAAGAGACTACTTTTCCCACAGATTCAATGACTGAAAAAGCAGACAGTCTGACATACACCAGAAATAGTAAATGTATAGAGCCAGTCCCCAAAGGGAGCTGAAAGTGTAGACAGATTTACATATGCACAGAAACTGAAAAAACTCAGTTATGCTTTTATTCATCATAGGGAAATATATATATATTTAATAAAAGTAATAAAAAATTTGCCTCATTCTTTAATTCTTTTTTTTTCTTGAAAATACTGGAAAGATCTAGTTTTGGATGCAGGTTATTGGAAAAGTGAGTTTTCTTTAAAATGATCGACCTTGTTGTGTAGCTTTACTGGTAAGTAAGGCAAAGAACAAACAGGAAGTAGAAGAGTTTTACTTCGAAATTACAGCCAACTTGTTTATGGCTGTGGAAAAGTGAGCAGTATCACTCACAGTGGCTTCACATATACTCTCTGGATTACACAGCTTTTACATATGTTAAGGTCTGTTTCTGCTCTATGGGATGTTGTACTAAAATGTCAGGAACAGGTATTCAGGCACTGAGATTTTCATTAAAAAGCTGTTATGCCTATATGTGCATAGAATTACAATGCAAAGTAAAGTTTAAATTACTCAATTGAGAAAAAGTATGAAAGAAAGGAAAGGCAGAAAAGAGATCTCACTGGTTTGTTCAGTTTTTTTCTGTAAGTGATACAATCATCAAAGCAATTGGTAATGATGAGCACTCTCTGGGTACACTATCTGTCATCACAGAGATGGTCATTGTTTACAACCAAATGATTTACACAGAGATGACACAACTCTAGGGACATGAGTGTGAAAGAAAGAAGGAAACTGTGCATTATAGAGGCTGCCAACCTCGGGGCAGACAGTGCATCCAAACTCTGGTTTTCACAGCTTAGCTGACATAGCCTGTTGGATAAACCTTACATGGTCTTCCGGGAAGCCATGATCTTCAGGTTTCAGTTATTTAGAAACAGTAGAGGAAAAAGATGGAATTAATTCACCAAGGATTTTTTGTTCTTACATCATCATCAATTCAAGATGAATCATTCCAGACTCATTACTTTTTTCATCTACTTCTCCTCAGCAAGTCTTACAGCCTTCTTCCAAAGTTCCCAGTAGGTGTGTTACTCTGATTTATGAGTAGTTTTCTGGAATGGTAGCTAACTCCACTACTGCTCACACCAAGTGTCACGGATTATTTGTTCCCTACGATCCACAATTGTAATTAGCAGCTGATGTTCTAAATGGTGTCCTGCTCTAAATGAAGATTACACATGATACATAGACTTACTCATTAGAAGGGTGAATTATTTGATTGATTTAAAGGATATAACTGGCTCTATTAGCAACTAAATATATATATATTCTGTCTAAATGCTTTCTTTTAAAGTTACTGGCATTTCCATGTTGCACCTAATTGTCACTCACTAGAATGTCAGACCATCTACCTAGTCAACAGCTAGCACAGTGAGTTAGCATCACTTACATGGCAAGCTGATGAAATACTCTGACTTTTGCTGAGCAAGAGTGTCAGAAGAAAGGATCCTTGTATGCTTACATACTAATAGTCATTGGCAGACTGTTAGGGGCATCTTCTATCATACCTCTGACCTAATGAAGTCACAGCACTCTCTGGTCTTATGCAGTTATTAAAACATTTGTTGCCCAGGGGGAGTACAGAAGTCTGTTGCTAATTTAGGTTATTCAAGGGATCCTCATTCCCATTCCCAATTACATTTGAATGGGATAAGAATGGGTATAATTAGCTGACCTAGTAGACTGACCGATACTTTCTCCTATTCCCTTACTCGTCTAAACTACCCCTTTCTCCCAGTATTCAAGCTCACATTTTTATTTCATGAGGCTATTTCCAAGATCAATAGCCTTTCTCTTGAGATTGCTTGTACATGCGGCTCCGTTTTAACTGGCTAACGTGCGCACTAGAATGCCCATCACCCTGCAACCCTGCTGGAAACACACCTCACCTATTTTTACAATCTTTGTTATACTACTCATCATCTGTTATACTTCTGAAATCTGAATGTGTGTTACAAATAATATAATGCCTCTATTATGGTAAAACAGCAACCCTGGACAGAGACATTGTGGGTCACATGTCCAGCAATTCCTGTTTCTTAAGATAGTTAAAAGAGAATACAAATACAAGTGTCATATTCAGCATTGTGCTCTTGTTCACTGCAGCTTTCTTTTTTTAGAATTTGCTGCAGTTCCTGTAAGGAGCTGTGTGACTTTCCCAGCTTGTGTTCATTTTTACACATTGAAAAAGAAGACAGCAGCTGTCCTGTATCCAAATCATGTGAGTAAAAATACAATTTTTTTAAAAATCATGAAAGAAAAAAATAGATATATTTTGTCCATAGGAAAGAAGGGTACTGAGAAGACAGAGGTTTTGTACTGCACTCATCACAAAAAATGGTGCAATTTTCTATACTAAGCCATATTTTACAATGACAAGCAATGACTGGACAGTGTCTGAGATCCGAACATTGCAGTGCTATCAATCAATCATGCATCAGATAAACACATTTCAAAGTGTATATTAAATACAGGCTGGAGCTCATGCAGCCTGACATACAGTATTTCATTCTCAGTGTGTTCTTTTCCTTCTAGTAGAGACTTCTTTGTTCTTAAACTGCTTCCTTTCTGCAAAACAATTTCTGAATTTCAGTTTTTTTTTAAATCTATTTTTGAAAGTTGAAGTTCAGGTCAAATGCAAATATGAATGTAGTTTTATCCTGCATGCATAATTTGTAGTCTGTGTGGAACTGACTCATCCGTCTTCTGTATCTGGCACTCATGTGATGCGCTCTCCTGCTAAGAGTGACCTATTCATCCTTCAAATAAACATCCACAGAGGAAGAAAAACAATATGTACAGTTCCAAAGATGGAACGGCATATTGTGCTTTATGTGATCTACTCATGTCAGTTCTGTCAGCAGCCTTTTGAATTAAAAGTCTCTTATTCAGAAAGCATTCAGAGATTCTGAGTAGTATGTTCTGTACTTGAGTAAATCAAAACTCAGAAGTATATGAATTTAACCACTGATGACACATGGTCAGTTAAGAGGATGTCTTGGCTCAGTGATCTTCAGCAAAATGCTTTGAATAATTAAGGAAACATTGGAAGAAATTTTACAGCTTAAGGAGTTATGGTCTTATGGAAAAGAAAAGAGTATTAGTATCTTGAGTGAAAAAGTATTTACTATTTATGGCTATTTTTATAAATGATTTTTCATGTATGACCAACATCATGTAGCAAAGCTGTCAGCCAATATTTTACATTTGTGATATTGATTGACTAAAGGTGCTCCATCTTGTCACTATTTAATATTTATTTAATGTTTATTTACAGGAGAAATCTTTTTACATCCAACAGGAGACTAAAATTATGAATATTCACATGCCATGTGTGCACAACATAAAATTGTATTCCTAGGTGTTTTAAGTAACCAGCTGAAGGCCGGACATAGAGCAAGGCCTGTAGACATGACTATTACCACAGACAAATGGAACTGAGATGAGAATCTCATCTGAGATTAATTTTTCAAAATTTGTTCAGAGATAGAGCATTTCTAATGAGAAAAAAAAATGGAAAATACTAAAGAAACTTGTAGCCTGAACAGGATTCTAAGTAAAATTTTAAGCTAGTATCTAGAAATAATTTAAAAAAAATAGTTATCTGACAAATAAGAAGACCTCATGCAAGTATTGACACCAGTCTTCTGTACAAACCGTATTTCTACCTCACAAACACAGATGATAAAAATGGAGACAAAGTTTCTTTAGTTTCAGCTCTGATAAGATATCACTTCAAAGTAAATATATTTCCATTTCTTTTTCCTCTATAAACAAACCTTGACTCTAATGGTCAGAGTTGATTGATTGTATCATATGCTTTGCAATACCTTAACAAAGATGTCTGTATAAAATCACTGGCTACATTCACACTGACACACAATCTGCAAATTATATCCTCCAAAAGTAGAAAAACAAGGCCTTGTATATTTCCAGATATGTTACTAAGAGCATAATAAAAATACAAGGGTATCTTCTACACAGGGTTCTTTTTTGTTCAGTAACAAGCAGAACAAACATGAGATGGAAATCAGTAGGAAAAAAATATAGAATGCCATAATGTGTTACTTTATTTCATAATTTTATACGGTACAGCTGGCAGGCTCAGGTTTTTTCAGGTTGTTTTCTGTCACTTGGCACATTCTGAAACTCAGTTTTACACACAAACACTGTCAAATTCTCTCAGTTACTAGATTGGAAATATAAAGAAGTTGAGTTAACACTGCAATTAATTTAATCTTAAAGTGGAAACTTTTACTACTTTTCCTTTTCAGACAACCACCAGCAGTTCTTCTGGCATTGCCTGTGTTTCACTTCATTTTGGGATCTTGTTTATGATACCACATCCCACCTCCCACCCTCCCTGAAAAAACTTCCTCTATGCTTGCTGCTTTCTCCCTGCTCATTTGATTAAAAAAGTATCAAAATATAATGTGATTTACATGAATGATGAACTGATGAGAGGGTTCAAGAGAAACAGTTGACGGTATATCTTTTTTTTTTAATAAGTTTGGTAAAGAGAATAAGCATAATGATAATAATAAACAGTAAAATTTAATCTCTGATGTGTTTGGAAATGAAACATTTTTCTAGTTAGAAATAAAAAATGATTATTGATTCAAATACAAAATTATTATATAACATTTAACATATTATTTCCGGTTCAATATTTGAAATCTAGTTGTGCCAATGCTTTTATGGTCACTATGATAGAGAATTTTCTCTTGAAACATATGAAGGTACATCAGATGGAATCCAACCTCATTAAGTTCAACAAAGCTAAGTGCAAGATCCTGTACCTCGGTTGTGGCAATCCCAAGCACAGATACAGGTTGGGTGGAAAATGGCTTGAGAGCAGCCGTGAGGAGAAGGATTTGGGGGTTTTGGTTGATGAAAGACTCAATATGAGCTGGCATGTCCTGGGCTGCATCAAGAGAAGCATGACCAGCAGGTCGAGGGAGGTGATTCTGCCCCTCTACTCCACTCTCCTGGGACCCTGTCTGGAGTACTGCATCCAGTTCTGGGGCTCCCTACATAAGAAGGGCATGGAGTTGTTGGAGCAGATCCAGAGTAGGACCACAAAGATGATCAGAGGGCTGGTGCACCTCCCCTATGAGGTCAGACTGAGAGACCTGACGCTATTCAGCCTGGAGAAGAGAAGGCTCTGGGGGAACCTTTTAGTGGCCTTCCAGTACCTGAAAGGAGCCTACAGGAAAGGTGGGGAGGGACTTTTTACAAGGGCATGTAGCCACAGGATAAGGGGAAATGGTTTTAAACAGGAAGGGAGTGGATTTAGTCTAGATATCAGGAAGAAATTCTTTACTGTGAAGGTGGTGAGACACTGGAACAGGTTGCCCTGCGAGGTTGTGGATGCCCCCACTCTGGAGGTGTTCAAGCCCAGGCTGGAAGGGTCTTTGAGCAACCTGGCCTAGTGGGAGATGTCCATGCCTATAGCAGGGGGATTGGAACTAGATGATATTTAAGGTCCCTTCCAACCCACACCATTCTATTATTCTATGATATGACTCTATGAAAAAGAACTTCCTTATATTGTTACTAGCATGTTTCTAGGAGAGTGTTTAGTGGGTTATTTTCTTCTGCATTGACCATGATATTAAGAATACAATAAGGAATTCATACCTAACAGTGAATTATGAAAAAATCCGTTGTCAATAAAGACACAGGGAGAAAGACAGCATACTCCTTAAGCACAATATACACCACATTATACAACCTAAACAGAACATGTTCTCTCATAAAAGGCACCTGTCGTTAACTATTGTTGCCAGCTTCAAGATGACTACAGCATGCAAAAGTAGTTAATAATTTGCAGGAGTCCAAAATCAAGATAGTTTCAGGGGTTTTGTGGGAAGGAAATGTTTTGTCAAGGAACTCCTATAGCAGTTGACAACTACATTAGATAAAAGTTGAACACAGGACAGTCATAAAAAGAGCACAATAACTGGTTGATGTTGCAGGATGACCATCAGCCAGTGTTGGTTTATGGCCTATGGTAAGAAATGCCCTGGTTCTGTTATGGTTGTTCCTACGCTACTAGTTTAGCACAATTTCAGATCTTTTTCTCTAACAGACTGCCATAAAATTCCCAGTGATTATTCATGAAGGCTTGTCCCACTGTTTAGGGACAACTGTGCACAAACTGGACATTAGGTGTCTAAGTCCCTGATGTTCCTAAGTGATGCTTGTAGCTGATCTGTGGGCAGCAGCCACAGATGGCATGACAGTCACGGAGATTAAATACAATATGATGTATTCATAATCTAGGTTTCTGGAGGCCTCAGCAGTTAGCTTCCTTTAAGACACAGGCTTTAAATATGACAAATTGCCAATATTGAGCTGCAACAGTTCAATTTTTGTATATAAATTGCCAGTTACTGTACACAAAAGGGGAAAATAAGCTACTTCCCAGACTGGAATCTTTGTATTTGAAGTGGATTTTGTTAACATACTCAATATTGTTAGGACTGCTTTTCTTGGATCTGTTTTTCCTTGAAACTATCATAAGAACCTTTGGGATGCTAACAGAGCAAATGTGTCTGGGGACAAGTTTCCAGTGCCTCTGTCAGATGCATCAGGGGAAGAATGAGCAGTGGAAGACTCTTCTGCAGCCTCTAACATACCTGCAAAGTGGCAGAGATTGATTGTTCTCTGTGATAGCTCAGAATAAAGTCATAGTGAAACAGGGACAGTGTTCAGTAATACCATGAAGTACAGTGAATGCATAGACTGTTTGAAGTTAAAAATAACCAGAGTCACTACTTAGCCAAACATTTCCAAGATGGCTGTAACATGAATTCCGACTGAGTGACCAGAAAGAAAATTCTTCTATTCGCTCATGGTATTCCATGTATGTGCTGAACAACAGAAGTACAGTCTTATTTAGAAACTTTTCTGGGAAACTGTTGGTGCTGCTAGGACTAGCCAAAAACAAGGATCTAAGTTTAGACTTTTGAGAATCAAGTTAGAAAGAGAGTAAAATGTGTCTTCTTCAGTATCCTGTCCTACACCACGTCCTGTTGATGTGACTCTCCATCTTCCCCAATGGGGCTCATAGCAGTGAGATGCTCCAGAAGTTGATGTGCGCTTAGTAACTGGAGTATCCATGTGCTTGAGGACATTCTTTGGCAAAAGTTATCTGGGTTGGTCTCTTTTTTCCTCTTCCTATAAAGAAGTCCATATTTCTTTTCCATTATTGGACATAAGGTAATTGTTGTCTGCTCTGAAAGGGAAGGTTTTCTGTAGTTCAAAAGGTAGCTAGGGCAGCTAGAAGGTTTTGTCTTTTCAGTGGTGAGGGCAAAGAGTTCTTTGGAAACACTGCTGGGAATTTTCTAGGTAGTCTTTTATGTTTTTGTCTCTCTTTTTTTTTTTTTTTTTTTTTGGACATTGCTGACACTTAACTGCATTATTAAGTGTATATTGCTACTGTACTTTTCCTTATATAGCTTGTACTCTTGACTTGCAACTTTCGGTTATTTGGTTGTAAGCAGAATGTGAAGTCCCTCCAAAAACTGTTTTTCTGCTTTTTATGTGGACCTCATAAGCTCAAGGCATTTAAGCTAATGGTCCGTTGTGGACTTTCTCCATCTGCTTTAAATAGATCCTTAGCATGAGCTCTACCCTGCTGATCGCTCACAACTTAAGCGGTGTGAGGCATACTCTGAAAAAAGCAGAGTAGAGCAGAACAGTGAAGGCTGTACTAGATTCTTCAGACTGCAGTTAGAAATATAGCACAGGGAGCAGAATGTGAAGGTAACAAGAAGGTGCTTGGAAAAGGCAGTGAAAGGGATGAACCAAATTAATCACAGTAAAAGGAAAAACAATTCCTATTTTCCACAGACTCTTAAATGGCCTGTTAGTCTGAATGACTAAGTTAGTAAAGAAAGAGATTGAATTTATCTGCAATAAATATTTACAAACATCACATTATTGCTTTTCCTTTATGTACCCTGCAAAAGACATAGTCAGCATTTGCACAACTACAGTTGTAATGCTGCGGATTTCATAAGTAACTGACACTACAATATATACCCTTTTTCTTCTGTCTTTTATGAAGTAATATAAATAAGCTGCATGAAATAGAATTAAACAACTGAATTTGTAGGTGTTTTTTGCTTTACAGAACAACCTACTTCCTTCATGTAAGCAACTATTAACTTTATCCAACGTGCCAGAAAACGAATTACTCCATACAAGCAAGGCATTAGGTTATGCCAGTCTTCTACTCTTGCATAAAGTACTGCCAGCTCTTTCAGAGGGCCACTTACTCTGAACTTACCTACCCTGAAGTTACAGGTTGACACTATGAGGCCAGTAGTACAAGGGGAAATTCCCATGGTGCAAATATCCACACAGATAGAATTATTTCTAGAACCTTGTTCTGTTTGCTAAATTTTTATTCTAATTAATTCACCAATTAATTCCCAGAAGCATCTCAGTATCTCATGCCTCAGACTCAGCTAGTGTATCAGTGGTCTGAAGCAAAACACCTGCAGATGGCAATTTAAGAAATGCTGATTTTCAGTGACTTAAATTTGTTGTTTAATTCAGCATTAGCTTCATAAACATTTTTGTTTGTCAATTCCAGGTAGCCAGGAATAAGCCAGTGAGTCAACTCATAGGAGTAGCTTGCTTCCTAAATAGGAGGTGAGAAGATGAAAGAACTACACAGACAGCTTTGGGGAACCCTGCAGCCCAGTTCTTTCATGGACCACTCTCATGTGTGCAAAGCAGAAAGAAAGGGGTGGAGCTGTTGCAAATAAATTGATGATGATGTATCCCAGCATGGGAATTCTAGGAAGGATGTCCTCTTTCAGTAGTTGTTATTAACACCTTTCCTTGGCACAGTGTGGTTGACTTGTGCCTACAGTGATAACAGTCACCAGGAAAAACAGAATCACAGAATCACCGAATCATAGAATCACCAAGGTTGGAAAAGACCTACAAGTTCATCCAGTCCAACCATCCACCTATCACCAGTAGTTCTCACTAAACCATGTCCCTCAATACAACATGTAAACATTCCTTGAACACCTCCAGAGACAGTGACTCAACCACCTCCCTGGGCAGCCCATTCCAGCGCCTGACCACTCCTTTGGAAAAGTGGTATTTCCCAATGTCCAGCCTAAATCTCCCATGGTGCAACTTCAGGCAATTCCCTCTCATCCTATCGTTAGTCACATGAGAGAAGAAGCCAATCCCCAGCTCACTACAACCTCCCTTCAGGTAGTTATAGAGAGTGATAAGGTCTCCCCTGAGCCTCCTCTTCTCCAGACTGAACAATCCCAGCTCCCTCAGCCGCTCCTCATAAGGCCTGTGCTCCAGACCCCTCACCAGCTTCATTGCCTTTCTCTGAACACGCTCCAGGGCCTCAATGTGTTTCTTGCAGGGAGGGGCCCAAAATTGAGCACAGTACTTGAGGTGCAGCCTCATCAGGGCTGAGTACAGAGGGACAATGACTTCCCTACTTCTGCTAGCAACACTATTTCTGATACAAGCCGGGATGCCATTGGCCTTCTTGGCCACCTGGGCACACTGCTAACATTGATTTGTCTGGGTGATTTCATAGAAGCTGTAGGGACATTTTATATGGAGGATTCTTCCTCTGGAGAAAACAAAACGGAAAGAAAGAAAGAACAGGAAAAAAATAAACATTGGCAAAATAAATAAAGGAAATTTTAACACATTAATAAGGAAATAGGATGGAGATGTTACCAAAGAGCAAAATTACAGTTGGAAGTGTTGAATTCTGTAGTGCATGTTTGCTCAATCAAATAGAGAAATGACAATAATCATTAAATTGTACATTGCAATGTATGGAGGAAAGCAGTAAATAGTATGGCCTATAAAAAAAACCCTGTCAGTGGTAGGGGAAGGGAGTGGGGATTGTTTTATTCTATTCTAACAAGAGAGATTTCTTTCTAAAGTCATTGCTGGTGTACATAATATCATGTTTCTTAATTTTCAGTCGTCTACATTATTTTTTTCTATAAAAAGCTTTTACTGAATAGGAATAATCTGGGTTCAAATCATGAAGTGCTGTAATGTAAAGTGTAAAAGATCTGTGTGAACAATTCAGCTTTAAAACTGAGCATAGTCTGGAGTCTTGAGATTGTAGTTATGGGAGTTACCATACATTGATATCACTGAGATTCTGAACAAGTGACTATGAAAGTCTGTTGGAAACATTACCAGCAGGAGCAAAGACAATACAAAGAAACATAAACTGATCTCAAATAAAAAAGCATATGTGCAGTAATATTACAGCAATACAACAATTTTCATAGCCGTATCACACTGATGATACAAAAAATCCATTATTTAATTCGTGGTCTTTCAAAAAAAATGATAAATAAAGAGAAGAGTTATTCTATTCTTCCTACACGAAAGAATTTTCACAATTCAAACTATGTTTTTGCTCTGAAGTTTAGGGGTCATGCTTTATCTTTTAAGGAAAAGAAAGCATGACTATATGATCATTGTAATGAGTTATGGAAACTGTGAAAGTTCTTATCTATTTAAATGGATAATGACTCTGAATCTTACTGAGGCTGGTGGCATCTTGTGGCAGTGAATCCTTCAGATTCATCTGGTGTTGAATTACTCCAAGTTTTAATAAAATCAGACAATAAATGAGGAAATCAATGCCTCTCCTTATGTAAGAGCATTATGAAAAACTGAGGGTTAGATCTGAAAACTCATTAACTTAGCGGCTATTCAGAACTGCACAGTTAAAGACAGGACAACAGAAAAGGGAGGGGGAAACCTTTGATAAATATTGATAATGACCTATAACTATTTGCTCCCTTTGAATAGGATATATATTTTAAAATGTTCAGGATAGTTTTTATGTCTTTCAGACTGAAAGGAAGAACTTTTTGCAGTTGATATCTCTGCCATTAGGCCTTGCTTTTTCTAAAAATTCTTATTCACACAATGTTAATATATCAAATCAGTCATATGCATTTCCAAGTAAATGTGCTTTAGTCTTTCAATTGAACAGAGCATCACAAACTTTCTTGGTGGGTATTTTAACTTCTTTAAGGAGCCCTGCCTTTGTTACTCCCCCCACACACAATTTTTTGCTCCTTTTCCTACTAAATATCCAGTTTCTACGTACCAAAACCAGTAATTTCAAAATAAAATGAATGGCAAAAAAGCATGAACTTTTCTCCCATTTTCAGTTTTAGCAAAATAGTTACTTCAGTAACCAAGCTTATACTACATTGGTTTCTAAGGTCAGAATTTCTTCTACCTTGAGATAGATCCAGCAGTTCATTTGTGGTTATAAATGAGAAAATTTAAGTTCCAGAAGATTGTTCCCTCCATTGAATAATGAACTTCTCCCACAAAGTCTGATTTCCTTTCATTCCGGAAAAAAAAAAAAAGATGACAGGCACTGGCTAAATTGACATACTCCTTAATTTAAACTACAGGCACAAATGTGACATATAAAACAGTTCTTCAATGGCATTAACTTCACAGAACAGATAGATATACTTCAGCAGATATTCCTGCTTCTTACTTCAAAGCAGAGATATTTATCATTGACAGCAATGCCTCAAACCTGAGCACAGAAAAGTAAAACTGATAGAATAAAGGTGTCCCCAGAGGGATGGTCCCTGGTCTGCAGAAAGTTCTACAGATATAAGAGCATACATTTATGTAGCTAAAGCAGAGTACTGAGAATTAGGAGGTAGGGACATTCAAGACTCAGTCCCAATACTAGAAGACTGTGCTTGCAATGATAAAGCATGTGCTCAAGCTCATAACTGAGCATGGTGAACTTGGGATTCCTGTTCTTCCCACTCACAATGCCAGAATGTGTGAAGTCAATCCAAAAACTCTTACACTGTGTTTGAGAAATGGTTACCTCAGGCTACGCACAGACAGATGAGGGAAGATATTCTTGCCTCCAAAACCTGAGTTTAGAGCTGTGCCAGAAGAAAATTAATGCTCTGCTCCTCCAGAGTGCCTTTGGCCATAGAGAATATCAAAACTGTGAAGCCTGCAGAAGATGATGCAGACATCAACAGTGTGGATAGTTATCAGATTTGATCTTTACAACAAAATTATGCTGACATAAGCCTATCCACACTTGTAGACCACATAGTAACTGATCCCATAAATGCAAATAGTAACACCAGTAAGCAGTTCACTAACTACCCAAGAGAAAGTTTGTGCATAAGCTGAACACTCTCAACAGCGACTGTAAGATCATGGATAGTCAGTTTAGCCTGTTTCCCCAATACTAAAATTCCAATTCCAATGTTTATCTGCTTTTTAGGGGGTCACAAAAATAGATCCAAGAGTACTTGAGAGCTGCAAATAGAAGCAGTTGGATTGGTATATCATTACTATACTCCCTCTGTGGTGTGGAAAACATCACCATAATAATTTGCATTCCAAAGGAAAAATTCCCTTTTGAAGATTTACTTGTATTCCAGAAGATGAATTTCCCCTCAGAAAAATCAAAGAAAAAACAACATTGCTGCTGAGCATACCTTTGCACAAGGCTGTATTTCATTTCTTAAGAGATTTCGCTTTGCTTCTTTCTTTTTTTCTTTTTCTTTTTTTTCCCATTTTTCTTTCAATTATTATTTTAGGTAGTAAGGAGAGCTAAGACTGTGGGATGAGTTCTCCTTTCATTCTCACCTGCAGACTTCTACCACTATTGAGAGATTATCAATTCAACAGTCCCCTTACCCCTCAGTAGAATTGCTCTTTAGATTACTTTTCATACTTTTCCTCAATCCATTTACTTCTCAAGTCCAGCTTCCCATCAAGTTTTGTTGAGTTCATTCCATGTTTTCTCAACAGCAGTAACCACAGCAGTTCTTTTTTAAAAAAAAATGTTTATAGCAGTGATTTAAGATCATTAAATACAAATAGTATTCTGCTTCTTCAGCCCATGCAAAATCTGATGTGGACTGGCTGTATATACAGGCTTCGGACTGGTGGTTGCACAAATGCTACATGGATAAAAGACATAGTCCTTCCCTGCTCAGCCGGTTGTATTGCATGGAGTTTCTGTTTAACACATTGATGCAAGACACTTGGCCTTCCTGGCATCATGCATACTCTAGGGACACACCAAGGACACTTTTCATTGCACATAGTACCACCTGTAAATAGACACAGGGAACAGCTTCAAAAGACAGTACAGAGATATCCTTCTTCATGTGTCAACCCATTCAAAGCCACTGTTCTACACCTTAAAATGAGAAACAGACAGAGCAAAATCTCTCCTTTAGATAATCGCTAGTTGCTTCTGTATTTTCCAATATCTGTTGAAAAAAATTCTGACCCAGGCACGCTCTTACTTCTCTACTGAGATCATCTGAACTATTTCAGCAGAGGCTGATAATTTGCTTACAAAGATAAATCACAGCTGCAGGTATAGCATCACAACATCAGAAAACAGACATGGTAATAATTTAAGCACTGTGACTAGAACACAATATAAAATTAAAGTGGAGAAATAAAGGTTTATCTGAGATAAACTTGTAGCTTTATGGCCTGGGCAAAGTTTTGGACTCTGCTCAAAGAAAGTTGCTCTAATCACAAGGAGTACAGGCTACTTAGGTGACAGACTCAAAGACAGTGAAAACACTATTTTAAAGGAATGTTTTTCAGATTGCCTAATTTTTCTCATCAAAAGTTAGTGAGTCCCAGCTGTTCTCTAAGCTTCATTTCTTTTTTTTTGTGTCCTCTTATCTAGCATCCTTAACTCATTTTTAAGATTTATGCTGATTATTTTTGTCTCCTGCTAATTTATACCTTCTCCTCAGTCCCATCTCACAGCTCTGGTTTTATAGAATTGAACTTCTACTCTAGAAGAAATCATATGCATATGTAATCTACAGATTAGCCTTAAATACATTATATCTTCAAAAGGTGAATTATTTTTCTCCTTGTTTAAAAAAAAAAAAAAAAAAAAACAGTAAAAGATTGTCAAAACTTCTTCAAAATCTTGGTTCTTTTCTCAGTTCATTTTTTGGGAGAAGCTAGCTGTTAAGTTCCCCACAGTGTGTGCCCGTTTCTTTCTGCCTATACACTGCAGATACTTATAATAATTTCATCATTGTGGTTTCATCCACTCCTTGCTATGTGACTTTGTAATTACAGGTGGCATAGACATCATCATCTTCTTCCTATAAGCTATTTTCTTCAATTGCTCTAAACTTTGTCAAATTTTAACAATAGCAGCTGATGCAGCTATCTTCTGGAGGCTATGTTTTATTCTTAGATGATTATTTCATCCACTCTCTAGAATTATGTATGTGCACACATGCACACAAAACTCTAGAAAGTTTTGTTTTTGGAACAGGGAAAAGAAAGTTGGCAAGGATCCATCTTCTTTTATTAGTGGTGTGTCATTTTCTACACATTTACTCTTATTTTTTTTCCCCTCAAATCAAAAGAGTTTAAAGCTTAGCTGACTCAGAGACAAGCGGGATTGATTCAGTTTTGGCATATCTAAAATAGAGGGGCAAAACAGGAATTTCCCTGCAATTCAGGATTTTCAAGAGTCAAGAGAACAGAGAGATTAAGAACAACTCTCCTTTGTTTTGGTCATACAATGTTGTACCTGTCACTCCTGAGCAGCAGGAAGAAAGTGGGAAAATCTCTACTAGAAAACAGAAAAATAGGGGTCAGAGGGAGGCAGCAAGGTATGTAGATCAGGATGGCACTGAAAAACTTCTGGCAAAAAATAATGGGGGATAAAAAGTAGAACTGAGAGCTTTGATTGAAAACTGAGACAGAGAGGCAAAGAATGCAAGAGGGATGGAAGTCACTGAAACGAGCTCTTGAACCTTCAGAAGTCAATCTTACACTGTGCAGACATTGCACCTCAGATATCAATTACTGAAGGAAGAAGACTATAGAGCAGGGAGGAGAGTTCCCCACTCAGAAAATATGGCTTTTTAAGGCTGCATATTTTCATACTTTTTTTCCCATATATAGTTATCTGCTTAGGTCAGTTTCCCTTTTTAATCTTCTGCCTTTCATCTCAGTAGTTCCCAACACTTAGTCTGCTTATGCAACCATTTTTCTTTCTTGCATGTCCTCATCCACCATTTTCATAGACCGAATTTAGCCAAAAACTGGGGTGGGGCTAGCGTCTTATACAGACAGTGGCAAGGGAAAAGTTGTACTGCCTTTCTTTCCCCCTTTCTCCAAGTCATACCTAGGATCACTTCTTATCCTCATGTTCCCTAAACCATCTTAAAAACATTCGACAGCAGCTCTGAATGGTGTGTACACAGTATGTATACTATATACTCAATATTTTCATCATAAAATCATTGAATCATTGAGGTTGGAAAAGACATCTAAGATCATCTAGTCCCACTGACCACCTACCAAAAATATTGCCCACTAAACCACATCCTTAAATACAACAGTTACACACTTCTTGAACACCTCCAGAGATTGTGACTCCACCTCCCTGGGCAGCCCGTTCCAGTGTCTGACCGCTCTTTTGGAGAATAAGTTTTTTGTATCTATCCTCATTTGTTGATGTAATTTTGTTGTACTCGGTAGTGTACTGAAATCCATCTCTCAGTATAGATTTCTAAATTTCTGGATATTTAGATTTCAGAATGACTTGGGAGTAAAATGCATTTCCTCCATAAAAAGATTTGTTTTAATAGCTCAGACTGAGCCCCCCCTTCAGCCCCACTATCAGGAACAATGGGTCTCTTGTGGCTCAGCCTTACTCCACAACAGCTGGCTCTTCTTGCTGCATGGCACTGACTCTTCCCCAGCATTCAGCCTGCTCTAAGTACTGAGCAAAGCAGTTGTCCACTGAAAAACAAAGCACAAGTATATATAACAAAAGACAGTCATAATGTGTATGCACAGGAGGGCAAAATTAAGCTCATGCAGGAGATTCTGTAATGATTTCTAGTTGTTTATCTTAATTTCTGCTCAGCACCTACCCTGCTCTGTTTTTAAAGACTCTATTCCCCCTTTCAGCCACAACTTTCTCTTGCCCAACCCAACACATTTCCAGAATCACATTTCAGCCTCTCTTTCTTCCCGCCTCTTGCCCCCATTTTGATATTTTATGTACATATGGCTCTTACTCCCTACTCCTATTTCTCACTGTTGTTTGAAAAAATAGTACACTGCCTGAGGCTGCTGTCTCCTGACAAATACAACTCTCCCCTTTCCACTCCATTCTTGTATCTAACTCTACATTCTAACACAAAATACTTTCAGATGTACAGAAGACTCTCTGATTTAATTTCCTCTCCAGACACAGAGGAGAATTATTTGAAAAATCTGATTAGACATGATCAGAATCAACAAAGGCAACATGAAGCACTCACAGCAATAATAGCAATGAGCATTTATAAGTAGGTTGTTCTAAAAGTAATGCCTCCTATTTATTTCCATGGAAAATACAACAGATACAAAGAGCATAATAACAGTATTTGATAGAGTAAATTCTCAGCTACAAAGCACTATTTTTCAATGTAGACATGACCATTATCTTTACACTTTCACCAGTAGTGAACAAGAGCCTTCATGCCACACTCATAAAAATCTGCACCAGTGGAGATGACCTACTCTTTTACTGCTGCTGTGATGGCATCACTGCTGGTCTCGCTCCAATTTACAGGAGGGAGAAGGGGTTCTTTTAATATATGTATACCCGACGGCGAGATTAAGACACAACGGGTCAAATGTTAGCCCGACCAGTTTATTACAAATTCTAGTAGCTTAGGGAGATGGGGAAGGGAAGGTGGGCGATAGAAAAGAGATGAAAAAGCAAGGAGTCTTTGTAGAAAGCAAGAGAGAGATAGTCACCACCAGGGGTCCAGCGTTGTTTGTAGTGCCGACATTGATCTTCTCAGGTGATGGGTCATCAGGGCTTGTTGTTCGGTTGCCAACCGCTTTGGTTGACCAACCCCTTTGGTCGACGACCCTTTTGGTCGACAACCCCTTTGGTCGACGACAACCTCCAACAGCAGTACGAACTTATTTATAAGTCCAAATTGGTCGAGTCAGCTCTCTTTGGAGTGACAGTTAGTGGCTGAGTCAGCTCTCTCTGGAGTGGCAGCTTCTGGCTTTGGGATCTCAGCAGAAAACCCATCTTCCAGGCCTTGCCAGCAGATAAGAGGGAGCAGGAAGGTGCCCATCCGCATCCTGTTTTTCACAGGATACGATGGTATCATTCCCCAGTCTCACATACCAAGCTGGCGCTACTTGGTCACAGGCCAGATCTTCCGCCAGTAAACACTCCTGAGCACTCTCTTCCTGGGGCAAACAGCCCTGAAGGAAATGCTTTCGAATGTTNCCTGAGCACTCTCTTCCTGGGGCAAACAGCCCTGAAGGAAATGCTTTCGAATGTTCACACGGTTGATGTTGATTGCCACACGGCGACACCCACCATTTGTCTCCTTGGTAAGTAAGTTAGAGTCTTATCACAAAACATACCTCAGAAAGCAAGCTTTGAGCCAAAAGAAAAGAAGGGTTCAGACACTGCTGAGGAAATGTTGCCCACACGGTCCATCTTCATCAGCCTGAACAGATGGCAGTCAGAAGGCTCTAAATCTGGACTACACAACGGGTGTGGTAGGGACAGTCCAGCCTTGATGGCAATGTGCTCCATGGTCTTCAAAGTGCCACAGAGCCCGGCACCATCATTTTGCAAGAGAAAGGTTGTCTTGTTTCCTGGGCTGACTCTGGAAATTGGAGCCTTCAACTTAGTCAGCATTGTGATGTAAAGGTCATAGTATATGCTTTGTCTGGGTTCCAGGAAATCCAAAAGGATCACTACTTTCCTATCCCAAAAGACAGTGCACATGACTTTGTCCACTGATGCCTGTATCTTGAACCTTTTCTTTGCTGGGATTTCATATGTCGCCACTGCAGGGACTGCTGTTTCGACTCCCATTCATAGTGGTGACACCAGGTCTCATCACCAGTAATGATGTGATCCAGGAAGCCATTATTTTCAGCCTCATATTCATTCAATAGGTCCTTGCATAGGGCTTGTTTTCTGCTCCTGTGTGAGCATTCATGGAATCCACCTTTGTGATATTCCAAAGTTGCCATCATTTTTTACAATGCATTGAAGTTGATTTTCAGCTTCATGCACAGTTCCCTGCTTGTAATTTGAAAATTCACATAGATGTGTTGATTGAGATGCTCTTCATTTCATGCTGTGACAGCTGTGCATGGCCGTCTGGAACATGCCATGTCTTTCATGTCACTGTCGCCACTGCTGAAACACACTACCCACTGCTTCACTGTGCTCACATTCACTGGTTAGTCTCCATAAACATTCAGCAAGCATCGATGAATGTCAGTGGGTGCCATTCTTTCTGCATGAACGAATTCAGTGACACATTTTTTGCTTCATCCACACTTCCATGTCAGATGCCATTTGTCAGACTGCTCCTCTGCTGCCATCTGTCTCACAGCAACAAAACATAACTGAATATTGGTGGGAAGGTTCAGCTTCTACTGCTA
Organism: Numida meleagris; assembly: GCF_002078875.1. Taxonomy (NCBI): domain Eukaryota; kingdom Metazoa; phylum Chordata; class Aves; order Galliformes; family Numididae; genus Numida; species Numida meleagris. Next base: position 53,077,608 of record NC_034411.1, read on the forward strand.
TACCACCAATATCCACTTCTGAAGTCATGGGCCAACATCATAAAATAGAAGGCAATATTTTCAGAGCAGTCCTCATTTGTGCATATGTATAAATAAACACACGCACATACAAGACATACTTGAGAATAGTTTTTGAAAGTGAAAAATAGTTTAGCAGTTCTTTAAATATAAACCCCCATCCTTTGAGGATCATATAGAAAACTTTCACTCTTGGCCGATAATTGGAAAAAAAGGCTTCTCTTTTTTTCATATCTAACTTAAAATTATTTTATGAATTTGTATAGAGCTAATACCTGGACTTAATCTAGTCCAAATTCACCATTCCTTGAACTGGCATCTAAATAAATGAGTACTATGTGACGTAGTGCTGAATTGTACTCATGAACATTCTCAGACTGAATATATAGTACTCATACTGTAAATACATTTTGCTTTATGTTCATGACAGTTTTATGGCTCCCTGTCTTATCTGAAATTGCTTCACCTCAGATTCATTGTGAAGCTGTTTTGCTATAACATCATGGCAATTTTTGCTAACCATTTCAGTGTATCAAGATACTTTTAAATCTCTAGGAAGTTGATTAAAAGCCCATCACACTTTGCTTTCTGATAGTAGACTGCACTTGCATACCAACGATTTCAGTGAGTAAAATATCTATCTGAATGTAATAAGCTTTGAGTTAAAATGGACACAAAACTATATTTGCAAGCATAATTGTTTCAAGTCTCTTCTTATGGGTTTGTCTGCATGGCTTGTTCTGGTTAAAGGAAGTCCTATGACCTTTAATAGAAGGCATAACTGATAAAGAAATTAATTTTCAGATCATGGCACAAACAAAACAGTGTGGTACAAGATCTCAGTTTAAGAATTCTAATGATAACATTGCTGAGCACAGATGAAGCACAGGCTTTACATTTGTAAAACACTGAGATGGGCTGATTATTCTCTCATTCTTTATTCTCTTTAATGATTCACTGAAATGTATTTGGAGGGTACCAGACAAAAGCCAGAAGCTTTGTGCATATACATAAAATATATATACATATATTTATGTACCTATGTCTGTATGTGCTTGTATGTATGTGTATACATTATATAACCTATGAATTTTCAATAACTTAGAAATTCCCAGGTCAGGCCATATGTGACAGGTAGTCTAATATATTGTACATACTCTCTAGTATATTATGTATAACACATATGTTACATATTTAATATGAAATACATGTGTATTATATGTATATATGTATAAAATACATACTATGCATATACATAAATTTAAAAGAGTGAGAATTTCTCTTCCCTTTCTGTAGAAAATCAGTTGTGGATTTCCTTGAAATACACAAAGTTTCCAACAACATACTGTGCAACTATTGTTTTAAAAAATATATTATTTATACCAAAAACAATTTTATGTAATATATAATAGGGGAGAAAATCCCCAGAAAAAAAACATTGTTGCTATAATTCACAACCAGTTTGTTAGAGGTTTAACTGCTATCAGCTTTGCCTTGGGCCATTAACTAACAAACCAACCATTAACTGCTGGTAATGACTTTTTTTTTTTCCCAGAGATTATTGCTTAATTGAACTCCTGTGCTCTGTCAGTTATTTTTATGCCATCTCACAATGACTATGCATTATTGCATTTTCCTAGTATACCAACCACCTACTGAAATAAACAAGATAAGTGTTGGAGAATTGCATCTTCCACTGTACATCCTATTTGAAATACATTACTTTAATGAACAGCTTTGATGTAGCAGACGTGCTTTTTCATTTTTCCTATTCTCCAGAGCAAATGCATCAAGTAACTTAGATGCAGAATTAATGTGTGCTGCTGTTCAGTAATGTATACAATGTCAAGACACTGTATTAGTAAGCTGTGTTATATATTCATTTGGGTAAGACACATTTGATTATTAGCATTCTGTTCTACAGCAACAAGCCACATGTGCTGTCTGTTGCCATGGCAATAAATTAGGAAGGATAACCTGACTACTTATCAATTTTTATTAGAGCAATCATCCTACCTGCTTAACCCCTCCGTAACAGTGGAGTATTTAAACACAGCTGATAAAATCAATATAATTCTGTGGGTGTGAGTTAAACTGACAGAGGGGGGAGGAAACCAGGATACTGTGGAGACAGTAGAGAGAAATACTGACAATATGATGCTGATGTGATTCATTAGTATTACAGGATCAAATATGTTAATGTTTCTGAGGGCCTTAGCACAGTGGATAGAGATGAAAATAACAGCAAAAACTTAAGATGGATAAAATGAAAAGTGCTCTTCTCCTGCTGTGTTTAAAGCAGTATGTGTAAATGCATATGCTAAACTATAAACCTGAATAAGTAGAATCAAAACGTCTACTTGCTAAATATTAATAAACATTTTATATTTCTAATTATATCCTTCACAGAAGAAAGGAACAAACTCATTGAAATGTCATTGTGATTTCTTTTAAGATATTGAAATTGCTATTGCTCCATGAACTTTAAGACTTCTGCTAACACCCTTTCAATTATAACACATAGAAAAATCAATTATTCTGTAGTATTCAGAAATAAGAATAAGCTTCCCATTCATTCCAAGATCTTCCTGGGTTCAAAATAGAAGTTAAAACAGATTTATTCTGAAGTATCTCGTTTTGATCTAAAGATCTAAATGTTCCTGCAGAGCTAAGTCTGCTTAATCCATGTTTGATTGTTGTAAGACTGGCTATTTAAATCTCAATATTAGCATTAATACTACTGCTGGGTTCACACACATGAAAAAAAATCTCACAGTTTGTTTTAATGAAGAGCTGGACGTCACTGGTGTTATAGCAAGACATGAATGCACAGTGGCAAAGGATAGAAGCAACCTCCTTGGATAAGCTCATATTTTCATTGCTGAAAAGAGATGTGCCCTGCTCTGCTTTTGAATTTCGGTGTGACTCTTCCCATCACCTTGGCCTTAGTATTATCCCTTTGGTGTCCATATGATTTGAGTTGTTAACTCACACAGTATATTTGTGGGCATGCAGCAAGTCGTTAGAAAATGCTTACAAGTCAGAACTTTTCAAAAGCCTTCAAAACAAGGAAGTATCTAACACAACTAACTCCTTATTTCAGCTGCAAAGTATTAGAACAAAATTTTCCAAAACACCTGATTCCTTCACTTAAAATCCTGCCAACTCTCATCTTTTTGGGAGCCATTGAGTACTATAGCAAAAGTCTGATGGGAGCTAGACCTTGTCTCCTGGTGAAAAGAGTAGCTCTAGTGTGGTAGGGGAAAGTCTCATCTCCTGAGATTGAGAGCTTGCTCCAAGGGATAGACAGACCTCTTTCCTTGCCCCTTCACTGGCATCTTCTTCTCTTCTTAAGGGAGACAGGGGGATCACCAACAGCAATTTCTTTCCCACTACAGGCTTCCACCATGTATTGCAGCAAAAGAAAAGCACCCCTTGAGAGTGGCAAGGTTACCAAGGGGACAGACTCAATGTGGAAATGGCGCTGATGGGAATAGCCTGGGACAGGATGGTGGGCAGGAGGGACCTTGGGACAGGAATCATTTCCGGGAGAAGAGCGAGCAGAAGCGTCATTTAGAATGACCTGAGCTGTGACAAAATAGGACATGTGGGAGAACTCATGCCTCTTTTTAATTCTCATCTCCACGTGAATTGTAAAAGTTAAAATTAACCACAGTTAAAATTAGTGTGCAATTTTAAACAATATGAAATATTTTCATCTGGGAGCTAACTGGACAACCTGATGTTTAAGTTAATTCCTACAATGAGGCACAGTCTTCCTGGTCATCTAGGTACTTAAAAACACTGATTTACATATGCAAAAACTCTGCACTTTCAGTGATATTGAAACTCTCAAATCATGTTTGACAAATAGTCTTGGGGTCAGAACATCTTTCCTCACAATGTATTAAATGTTAAGAGAGTTCTTTGCCTCCTGAAATAATTTGTTCTAGAAAGAATAATTAACTTTACAGGGAGCTCCTAATCAGACATGGCAAATGTTTTTCTTTACAATGTCCAGACATTAGCCATACACCATATCAAGGCTGACTGATACTTCAGAAGTCTTGATACGTAAAAATGTAGAGAACCCATGACTAGAAGAGCTCTTTCTGTCTCTTTGTGCGTGTATTCAGCAATAACTGGATGTGATAGATCTGTATGCGTTCTCACTGAGCCTCCTGATCCTTGCAAGGAGCTCAGCTTTCCAAAGGAAAATCCTTTGTTCAAACTTCAGATTGACACTATGCTTTCCACACCTGAGGAGATGTCAAGGTGATCCATTTCATTCCCATAGCTGAAGATGTGTTTTCAATGGAGCCCGAGGAGCTCAAGGTCAAAGTTCAAACTGTATTGACAGATTGCTTATTCTATTCCTCTCCAGCCCTGTCTGATCTGTAAAGAACACAAGGTATCGGTACAAATGACTGCCCACTGACAGATTACCAGTTTCTAAACAAGGCTGCAGTTTGTGCAGACCTCTCTAGAATTTCAGTTGTGTGCAAACTGAGCTTTTGGAGTTGAAGCTGAACAATTCCCCAAATTGTTATGCCCCAAAATCTCAACGCTCCCTGTCATCACCTCACTAGGAAGAAGGGTTGTAAAACTCTCAATCCATCTAAAATATTTCCAATAAAATGTACCAATAGCATGCATCTAAATTGCATACCCTACAGCATTTTTAAATGCTGTGTTTTGAGCACAAAAACAAAAGAGACATTACTTTAATAACTGGATTTTATCAATCTAAACATAACTAGATGACAAAAAAATAGATACCAAGGTACTACTAGGGGCTACAGAAATAGTCTGCAATTGTGCTCAAGCAGGCAATAAAAGTTTTTGGCCTCAGAATCTCATATGAAGGACAGAATAGTGTTATTGTGAATATCATACAACCATAGAATCACCAAGGTTGGAAAAGACCTCCAAGACCATCCAGTCCAACTGTCCACCTTCCACCAATATTTCCCAATAAATCATGTTCCTTAGTGCAACATCTAAAAGTTTACTGAACATCTCCAGGGATGGTGACTCAACCACCTCCCCATTCTAGCACCTGACCACTCTTTCAGACAAGAAATTTTTCCCACATCCAACCTGAATCTCTCCTGGCACAACTAGAGGCCACTCCCTCTAGTTCTATTGCTAAATACATAAAAGAAGAGGCTGACTCCCACCTCACCACAACCTCCTTTCAGGCAGCTGTAGAGAGCAATAAAGTCTCCCTTGAGCTTCCTCTCCACCAATTCCCTCAGCCACTCCTCATATAGCTTGTGCTTTAGACCCCTCATCAACTTCATTGACCTCCTCTGGACACACTCCAGAGCTTCAATGTCTTTCTTTCAGCCACTCTGTCCCAAGCCTGTAGCACTGCCTGGGGTTGTTGTGGCTAAAGTGTAGGACCCGGCACTTGGTCTTGTTGAACTTCATCCCATCAACCTCAGCCCAGCGATCCAGCCTGTCCAGATCCCTCTGAATCCCTTCCTACCCCTAGGTAGATCAACACTTCCTGTCAGCTTGGTGTCATCTGCAAACTTACTGAGGGTGCTCTCAATGTCCTCATCCAGGTGATCAGTAAAGAAACTGAGCAGGATAGGTCCCAGTACTGACCCCTTGGGGAACACAATTTGTGATCAGTCACCAGCTCCATTCATCACCACTCCCTGGGCCCAGCCATGTAGCCAGTTCTTTACCCAGCAAAAAGTGTACCTGTCCAAGCTGCAAGCTGCCAACTTCTCAAGGAGAATACTGTGGGACAGTGTCAAAGACTTTGCTGAAGTCTAGGTAGACTACATCAACAGCCTTTCCCTTATCCACCAGGTGTTTCACTCAATTATAGAAGGAGATCCGATTCGTCAAGCAGGACCTGTCTTTCGTGAACGCATGCTGGCTAGGCCTGATTCCCAGTTGTCCTGCGCATGCTGTGTGATCTCTCTCAGCGTCATCTACTGCATAATCCTTTCTGGCACCGAGGTCAGGCTGACAGGCCTGTAGTTCCCCAGATCCTCCTTACGACCCTTCTTGTAGATGGGATTCACACTGGCAAGCCTCCAATCCTCTCCATTTGACCAGGAACACTGATAGATGATGGAAAACAGCTTGGCTATCACCTCCACCAGCTCCCTCAGCACACTCAGGTGGATCCCATCCGACCCCATGGACTCATGGCAGTCCAGGTGGAGAAGTAGGTCTCCAGCTGTTTCCACATGAAATGTGAGGCTTATTCTGCTCCCCATCCCAAACTTCCAGCTCAGGAGGTAGAGTACCCCAAGGATAATTGGTCTGACTTTTAAAGACAGACATAAAGAAGGCATTGAAAACCTCAGCCTTTTCCTTATCCACAACAATCACGTTCCCATCTGCATCCAGTAAAGGATGGAGATTCTCCCTAGCCCTCCTCTTACTGTTAATATATTTGTAAAATATTTTTGTTCTTCTTTACCCCAGTTGGCCCAGTTGAGTTCAAGCTGGGCTTTTTCCTTTCTAATTTTCTCCCTGCACATCCTAATAACTTCTTTGTACTCTCCCCAAGTTGCCCATCCCTTCTTCTAGAGTCTCTTTTTCTCTTGGACCCTCAGGAAATGTTTCCTGTTCATCCATGCTGGTCTTCTTCCCTGCTGGTTCATCTTATGGCACAGGGGGATAACCTGCACCTGCGCCTTTGAGACTTCCTTCTTGAGGAGCAACCAGCCTTCCTGGACTCCTTTACCTTCAGGACTGAATCCCAAGGGACTCTCTCTACCAGTTATCTGAACAGTTTGAAGTCTGCCCTCTGGATGTCCAAGGTAGCAGAAGAAGCTGGCTCCACTCCTGACTTCGCCAAGAATTGAGAACTCTGCCATTTAGTGGTCACTCTGTCCTAGACAGCTGCTGACCTCCATACCTCCCACTAGTCCTTCTCTGTTTGTGAACAGCAGGTCTAGTGGGGTACCTCCCCTTGTAGGCTCTCTTACCAGCTGCAACAGGAAGTTATCTTCCATACACTCCAGACATGTTTCCATGATGGCAGCTAAATCATAGTTTGCCTGACGCAAGATGGCTTCTAGCTCTTTCTGTTTGTTGCCCATACTGCATGCATTGATGTAAATGCACTTCATCTGAGCCCTTTGTCTTACCCCTAGTCCTGTCTACCCCTAGTTCTGCTATGCTCATCTCTAGCGGGTCTGATTTTATCCCCCTCCCCTTTCATACCTAGTTTAAAGCCCTTTCAATGAGTCCTGACAGCTTATGGGCTAGGATCTGTTTCCCCCTTTGAGACAGGTGAGATCCATTAAGAGCCACCAGGCCAAGCACTAAATAAACTGCCCCATGGTCAAAAAAAACAAAATTCCTGCAATTGCACCTGTCACAGCCAGGTATTTATGCAAAGGTTTTTCCTACTCTTTTCAGTATCCCTCCCTGCCACTGAAGGAGTAGAGGAAAATATGTCCAATAACCATCTCAGTCCCCTGTATTCCTTTCTGATAATCCTCAGGCTTCTCTCAGAGACTTCATCACTACTGGCCTGAACTGTCAATAAAGGATAATAATCAGAGGGGCGAATCAGACTAGGAAGTTTCCTACAAATATCACTGACACTGCCCACAGGTAGGCAGCACTCTACTCCATTTCTCTGAAATGAATATGAGAGGTAAGGCTCACTTAAATAAATTCTTCAAAATGAAGATGGGCAAGAACAATTTTTCTAAAAGCAGATTTTCTGCCATCTTACACTGACACCCAGTGAATTAATCAATAAACAAAAATAATGTTACTGCAGATATAGGTAAAGAGCAGAAGCTAATTGTATAAAGGTAAGATTTCTGAATAAATTCATATAGGCCATGCAATGGTTCATCTATACATGTATGCAGGAAAAAAAATCTTCCTTTTACTTCCCAATCCCAGCTATTTTTAGACTGGACAGCATATTACAGGGATAAACAGCTTCCCTTTTTTGTATGATAACAAGACAATGCCACCTAGAAAACTTCTCTATCTCTTTCATTCCCACAGACAGGAGAACAATTCCTCTGGAAGATATTGTGACAGAACCATTAGTAAATTGCCCTTTCCCTGACTGTAAAAATTAATAATCCAAGTGGCTTTGAGTAACATTCTGTTCCAGTTCACTTTTGGTACCTGGAAGCATTCCTGGGAAGAGGATAAAAGGGCAATTTCACTCCAAATAAATTAAGAATGTTCTGTGAAATGTACCCGGCCTGCTTCTTGTTTTTCACCTTCATATTCCACATTAGCTGATGAACTTAACTATGCAAAGTATATGGCTGGGATAGGGGCTGTATAGAGGGGAAAGAAAGGAAGCTTTACAGAATATGTATATTTTCAGACAGAGAATTCTACAAGATAGGCATATGTCCTATAAATATTCTTCTATAAAAATTTTGAAGTGACTTCTATAGGAAGCATTGAAAAGTTAGACTTCATTTCATTGTATACAACTCAGACCTAAGAGGTATTTCAAAATTCCCGGTGTCTGGATTCCAGTCAAAAAGAAAGCTTAATAAGAAAAAATAAGAAAACAAAAACATGGGAGACACTGAGAGTAAAAAACAGTGAGCAAAAATGCAAAGCCTCACACAATTAACTCCAGTGCCAAAACCAAAAAAAAAACCCAAAACCAAAACAAAATAAAAACACAGACAGAGCTACTTGTTTATTTGAACTTTTTTTTCTTTTCTCTAACAAAATCACAAAATATGAGGGGAGAAGTGAGAGATACAGAAAGTCTCTCACAGCAGAAATATTTTGGTGATGACAGTTCAGACAGTTTTAAGAAATGACTAGCATACAGAGCAAAAAATATACTTTCTAGCCAATCTAAAGTTCTTATTTCCGTCACTATGTGGCTTGCACTTTACCCCAGCTTTTTACAGTTTTCACAAGTAAAAAGATTGCTAATGACCAAGCCTGGGGAAGAGTATGACCACAGTATTCTCCAGAGGCACAAAAACTCACGAGCTTGACAGATGGTTTTATTCATTCTTATGTCTCAGTTCATGCTATACAATTGTGATTCCTTCTTACTGTTCCTTTTATGCTATTGTCCACTCTCCTCTGGCTCCTTAAATAAATTTTCAGCTAAATCCCAAGTGTAAAGTCTAGGCATTTTTTCCTCTGAACTATAAGTATTTTTAAGTATATTTGTGATGTTTTTACTTCCACAAGGCACTTTATTTTTCTGTCTTTAATTTATACCATTTCTCCAGAGAAATCATCAGGTGCATGGGCAAGAAGCCAGATGGGGAAGTTGTGATTCTGAATAAATATTAGATACGTTGTGATTGATTATTCAGCCTAACATATAGTAAAAGTTTGGAGGAACTCAAAAGACATACCTACATGATGTAACAGTATAATATGTAATCAAACATTTAAAATACACAGTCTTGCTTAATTCTAAGAGTTTATAAATAAAGTCTCTTGCTGGGTTCCAGGACAAAGGAAGCTAGGTGTCCTAAGGATAGGAATATGAATATATAACCTTATTCTGATACCTTCCCAAGGTCGAGCACATGAAAAAAATATTTCTCCTGAGCATGGAGACTGGTGTCTAGTAAACGCTGACTTCAGAATGCAACTTTTCCCATAGTTGAAGGGGAATTGATACCCACATTTTACTCTCCCACCAACTTTCAGAAAATCCTATAGAAAATGTATAATCTATAAATATTACTCTTCAGTCAAACTGGGTTCAACTCAGGAATCTAATTCAATAGTTGTTCTGTAGGTGTCAGGGACAAATGGACAGACAGTTTTGATAGGTGTGTGTACTTACACGTAACCACACACAGTGTAACAAAGTAAGTTTTCATATGAAACCAGAATATTAAATAAATGGATATTTGCCCATCTGGGTTTAATGGTTTCTGTACTTGTCAACAAGTTTTTTTCCTAACATTGGATAGATCAGAAAAGCAAACTTTGCAGTGTGCTTAAAAGCTTAATAAATCTAAAACTTGAAGGCTGAAAGAGAATCCAAGTAGAGTCTTGGAATGTATTATTCCAGGGTTTCAAGACTCCTTAGCTGACATAAGGGCACCAATAACATCTCATTTTTACTGAGCAAACTTCAGTCTTTTTCCCTCTGCTGTGCAAAACTGTGGGGGCTGCAAGCCATCTAAAGCAATATATCTCAAAACAGCAACAAACTGCTGAAGGGTTCATAACATAAAAACAAAACTTGGAGTTGTTTTCTGAAACACATAAGCCAACATTCTTGTTTCTGACAGCAGTAACACAAATCCCACATTCACCATTTTTCTGTTTCCAAAGGGCCCAGGAAATTACTGACTGTTGTGTGAGAGAAGTTGCAAAGACGTCAGCTGGAGTAGTGTGCTCCATTCTCATATGAAAGATGAAGTTAGACCAAAGCAGGAATTGAAAAAAGACTAGAAGTATCAGAACATTAAAAAAAAAATAAACAAACAAGAAAAAACTTGATATCTAACTTAATAAAGCAGAAATTGAGTAAGGACATGGCTACAATATATAACTAGAAATATATATATAATAATAATATATTAATATATAACTAGAAAGATGGACAGCTAAAAAATGTCAATACAGTGACATTCAAACCCTAAATAAAATTAAGCTTTTTGTTTCCCATCTGTAATGCTGAGATTCTCAATGACCTCCCTATATGGCCAATGATTTTTAAAGGTCAATTCTCACTTGTCACTTGACACTTGACCTGTTCATGAGATTTTATAACATCCTTGCATGGAAAGAGTCTTGATTTGAAGATGCAAATAGTATTTGTCAGTCTTGTCTTCCTCTGAAATTTTATGGGTTCTGCATTACTGGTATCTAAATGCATCAGACCAAAGACATAAGTGAAAGTCCAAGAGATATTTTCAAGCTGGAAAATTGTCTAATTCTTGCAATACTGCAGTGAAAAAAAAGTCAAGAAGTCAATTTCCCAGCTCAAAGGATGTCAACGGTTTATGGGCGTTTGGCCCGGTTCTGTGACAAAGGGGACGGGGTGATCCACGGGCCCACGCCCCGGGAAAAGGGAAAAGGGAAAAAAGGGTAAGGAGGTGGCCCTGAGAGCAAAGAACAGCAGCAACAATCTGAGGAGAAACAAACTAATTTACTAAATAAGATATCGGAATGCAAAACAACACACTATAATACAATATAATTACAATTTAAGCTGATAAATCCAATACAGAGAAAGAGAATGTCCCAAAATCAAGGTAGGCCTTACTCTACTACTGACGATAAGACAGCTGGAGAGCGAGGTGTTGCCAAGACGAGAGACGGCGGAAAAAGGGACGAGGTCTCGTGATCTGCAAGTTTTTATACTGTGAGCTTTTATCTTTTCCCTCCGGCTGGAAAATGGTAACAGAGGAGCAAAGTACCTTGGGGAATGTAGTAGTCCTTCTCTTCTGAGAACCAGGTACATTCACTACATGATGTTATGATGTGGAGTACCAATAACCGAAAATCATAAAACCATGACAAAGGAAGAATCAATCAGTTGTAGCTTTGCTACAACTGATGAGCTTTATTTCCCAAATTTTGATCCTGTTCCACTACTGAGTTAGCAGTCATCAAGTTGACATTACTATCTAAGAATTAAACAAATATTTAAACAAATGATTTCATTTATAAGCATTAAAGCTCTTCCAATAATTGCTAAATCAATATTAAACAAGTTGAAAGCATTTAAGTTCTACCTACCAGAGCTGCAAGTTGAAGTATTCTGTTATAGCACATCAAGAGCCATAGATCTAAATTTGTCCATGGTAATTAATATTTTTATATTATAGTATATTATTTAGCTCAAGTATGCATTTTTATTATACTTCCTAACTCCTCAATAGTGCAAAGATAACTTGTTGTCTATTTTTACATAAAAGGTTAAACCCTTGGTCTTTCAGATGTTTATATCTGTGGCTGTTTCAAGAAGTGTGAACTAAATAGCCTGCTGGAATACTACATTTCAAAAGACTAGGAATGGGCAGGAGTGGTAAGTATCCTGATTATACATGAACTAGATGAGTGCTCCTGCTGTATTCTGCTTCCAATTACTTTTGAATCATCCCCAATTCCTGGAACTAAAATGTGACTTAGGGAGAAAAACACAGTTTGAATTCTGCATTTAGGTAAGAGAAAGAAAAGTTAGGAGATAGAAAAAACGATGTCAAAAAGGCATTTTTAGAAGTACTACTGCTAGGCTGAAGCAGGAGTGTTCATGTCACAGGTTAAGATTATAAGATGTCTGCCTGAGCTTTTTCTTAATAACCATGTTGAGGACCCAGACTTTCTTAAAAATAGAAGTTTGTTCTTTTTTTTTCAGCAAAACAATGAACTGTTTTGGAACAGATGTACAGAACTGAGTGAGATGACTCATCAGCTGTGTTCAGTTTCAGTGGCTTTATCTGTGAATGCGAATGGACAAAAAGCCACTCAAGAGAGTTCATAAAAAACAGCTCATCTACTGAGAGCTAATCATACTGGGCTATTCTTGGAGAAGCACAGTGTTTGTACGTAAGGCCAACAGTAACCAGTTATTGCCTCTGTTTGGAAAAATGAATAGATCTGTGCAGTTATTTAATGGCACTTTTTGCAAAGACTCTATTTAAAATATTTGAACCTTTAATTGTCTAATGCTGACCTGATCCAGCTACAGAGCACACTGCAGTACAAAGGCATTTTTGCTTAACTTAAGCTTGTTTTCTCCACAGCAGATGTCCAGTGCCTGGGATAACAAAATGCATACTATAGTATGTTGTTTGCATAAAGTTGTATTACATTCAGGAAGATGGATTAAAATCTGCATTTTAACCTCAAGTATTTGCATGATAGCTGTTTTTTTGAGGAAATGACAGAGATCCCATCAGAGTTCTATTGATATTAATAAATAACACCAATATAAGAAAGGTACAGTTTAATCATCCCTTGTAATCATAATAAGCATTACAGTCTCATTCCCTCTGATACACAGATCAAGAGCAATTTAGTGAAGAAAGTTTTATTTCAGAAGTAAACACTGGCAGCACACACACACACACACACACACACACATAAAGAAAGATCAGAATGGAGCATTTTTACTAGCAAATCTATAACTTCACTTTCAAATCCAATTCTAGTGTTAGCTGAATTACCACTTTTGTGACTTGTCTTGAAAAGCTGGTGCATCACCTTTGAGGTCCTTCAAAGTCAACTGCAGCACTTGTACATTATGTGCCTTTTTTAACAGATGTAAAACAATGATTTGGATTTGAAGGAGGACATATGGTGAAAGACAAGAAAAGAAATTTTGTGTGATTTATTCATATAATTTTGAAGTAACAGATTTAAAATCTCATCCCATTAACATCCATTGCCCACCTAATTATTATAAGTAATTGACAGCTCTCGTTAGGAAGAGAAAAACTAAGTGGAATTAAGGTCTTGCTCTTGCAGTTGGATTTCCATAAGCTGATGCCTTCATTGAATGGAGACAATTTGGCATGTGTGGGCTTGAGCTAGATACAAGAGTCCATCTGTGCAAATGGGATTGCAAGACTGAGTCCTAAATGATCCTAAATGAATTAGGCAGATCCTGTTATTGAAACAGATCTGTTCCAAAGTTAAATAGCAAGTTAAAAGTTATCAGTTAACACCAAATAGATTTAAACTATGGTAGTTTGTTACTTGAATTTGGAAAATACTGCAAGTAACCTACTCTCTGGTAATCAAAACCTGACAGCAGAGGAGAAGGTAATTTTTTCAAACTTATTTTTTTTTCATTTTTTTTAAGCCATTAGTGGGTCCTTTTTTTATTACTGTTATTGAGAGATTAGAAATGCTGTGTAGGGAGATAAATAACCAAATATTGTTAACAATAATAAGATCTACTCATAAAAGCCCACTTTTCAAATGTACCCCTTAGACGTTAATAAAGCATTTAGGGAGTAGGAGTTTTTTTTATTCATAGCCAGTTTTGAGAGAAATGTACTGTATGATACTTATTAGAAAATAAGTTTACTCTTAATATATCCACATCCAACTGTGCAGATAGTGTAGACCAAGTTTAACTGTGGACTAAGCAGTTGCAAATCCTATCAAAGTGCTGTGACTAATTGGCAAGTAAGCAATAGTGTCTGTTACACGAGTCAGTGAATTGGTAGAAGAGATGAATGTAACTAGTGCATTAGAGAGAATATATAAAATAACAATATCAAGCACACAAGAAGACGCTATAAAATGATCAAAGATAAGTCTGCTTCACCTGATCCTTGGCAGATCATGTGCCCCTCATCAACTGTGAGTACTCCTGTCTTGCTGAATTTTTGGTTACAATTCATCCTCTCCTCTTTGCTACTCATTTGATTTCATAATAGGTGGAATAAATTTTTCAAGTAGAAGTTAAGTCTATTTTGCTACATATTTTTTCATACCTGATGGAGCTACTAGTATATGTAACCGCTGATTCTAGTAGCCACAAGGGGTGCAGTTAACTCACACATTTCTGTACTTCTCTTCTTACCACAGTGATACTGCCAGGCTTCTCTGTCACCTGCCACCTCAGTGGCACTTCCCGCACCCTTCTCGTTCGTGTATTTCTCATGTAACTCCAGCCTCCTCCTTGCACTCTCAGCCCTGTCTCATGAGCCCTACCTGTTTGGTTGCTGTCCAGAGCTGTGTAAGGGTCGATTGGCACTTGCTAGTCATCATGATGCACACCGGGCACCATTCTGGGAAAAGCCAGAGCACCAAGATGATCAAGGAATTGAAACACTTCTCCTTCAAGGAAAAACAGAGAGAGATGAGAATGTTCGGCCTGGAGAAGAGGAAGTTTAGGGAAGGTGATATTCATATCTATAAATACCTGAAGGGAGAGTGCACAGATGCTCTTTTCAGAGCAAAACAAGAGGCAATGAGCACAAATTGAAACACAGGAGATTCACGGATGAGGAGAGAAGGTCTTTGAAGTTGTTTTCAATAAAACCAGACATATAACATTTTAGTGCTGTATAAGTTTCCCAGTCTTCCATTTGAGTAGGAGAAAGGAACTCACAGAAGACTAATAGTGTGTGGAATTTCTATTTTCTGTTCTCTAAAGTTACTGTGTAGTGGGTGGCTGGCTAAAAAAAAAAAAAAATGGTGATACAAATAACACTTTTCCAGTACTATATGTGTAGCACATGAACAGCAATATCCTGACCCACAAATACATTGTTTGTATCTGGTTGTGGGGAATAAAGCTTATTGGCTGAGAAGGATGAAGTCTGTTATAGTATGAGAAGTGAACAAGAAAAACAGATCCTGCAGCAACATCAGGATACTCACTACAAGAACTTTATGAATAACTGCTTTGGGGTTTGCTGGCTGAACTGAAAAATAAAATGTTCAACTCAAGCATTAAGTTTCTTGTTTTTCCCCTTGAAAAGAGATGTTTAGTTTTTAATGGACATTTTATATAATTTTTCTAAGAACCAAGCACCAAAGCTCAATCACAGCCTTTAGCTTACATGATATTAGGACTAAATAGGCCTCTCTTTTAATCCTGTCAGACTATTAACTGTGTTGTAGATAGCAGATGAGGAAATTACTTATACTGATGTGGGTCAAACAACAACAATCTGTAAGAAAAGTAGTGAATTGATAGCCTACTATCGAATATACACTAATAAAAATAGCATACATATTACTGAAAGTCTAAGTTCTCTGGGAAAAAAAAAGGTGGAAAACGTTTTTTAAATGCTAATCACAAAAAAAATCTTAAGAAACATTTTTCAAATCTTGGCTAGTAATTGCCACTTATTCAAAGACACATTGCTGGTAGGTTAGAGAAAAGAGGTCTTGATCCTCTACTGAATGGCATTGCTATTGTGAATTTGACTGAGAAGGTTGCCATAATTTCCTCTAAATCAGAAGCCAGAAGTGCAAAACAAGACTTCTGACCTATCTGGCTTCATTTTAGTATTCAATTTAGCAGATCAAACACAGCAGTCAGAAATGCAACAAAAATATTTTGGTCTGGCATAAGATGTTTTTTCTTCTCTTATTTCTCTATTTGCACTTTTACATTCTTGATAAGAGAGGGATTCTGGTGAACAAGATTAGAATATGAGAGAAATCCACAGTAATGTAAAAAGTCATAGACTATAAATTACTGCTTTTGATTGAACCTCTTCAGTCTTCTCAAAGAGGAGAAAGAAGCAATAACAAGAACATCTGTGAGGCTTCCTTTGATAAAGCATTTTTCATATACTGCATTTCAAAGCAACTGCTTTGTATCTTCCAATACTTAGATTGTGCTTCCTCCTCCTATTTTAAAGGAGGTGCTTGGGCCAGCCTTGGAATGGCAGGGCTTATGGGGAACAGGCATGGGGCTACCTTTCTGGATGTGGTAGGGGGAAGTTCTTCAGTAGTCTGTCTAATTTGTTAAGAATAAATCACTCCAGTGATTAGGATAGCCTAAAAGGTTACTGGAAAAATGCTAACCATATTCCAGACAGAAGACTAAGAACCTGGTCTATCATGACATTATAATTTGAAAGGGGTGACACCAACATAAATCAAGAATCATCATGATGTGACTATATACATATGTAACTATGAATTTAAAATGGGTTTAAAATGCAAGCGTAAGCATATCTTTTAAGTGACACAGAAATGTTGTCATTTGCCAAAGTACAGAATGAGGACAAAAACACAAATATGTATAATAAAACTTACTGGATTGCCAAATTCTCTCTAGTGCCTCCATAAATTAATCTGCATTTTCTAATGTATGTGGCATGATATTTACCTTTCACCCAGGAATGAGGCAAGATATAACTTCAATTGTGTTTGCAAAGTGCTCTCTAAGTGCAAATGATTGATACAGCCCATGAATGGCAAATAGCCAAAGAATATTTAGACTGAGGTGTGTTTAATCCAGAAGCCTCTATGGAAAATATTCCTCTTCCAGTTTTTTCATAATTCACAAATAAGGAACTGATGAACAAAACTACCTTTTTACACATGCATGAATACTGAGAAAATGGAATAATGTAGCATCAAATATTTGACCCTCCTTCCTATCATGTTAAGAAAAAAAAAAATGCGTGATTAGAAATCATTGCAAAGAAAATCTATTGGAATTTTCCCTCTTGTCTTTAACTGATTATCTCTTTAACAGGGTTTTGTGAAATTACTTTGTGTAATGACATACAATATTTTAACAACTGTTCTATTACTTCAAATAACAGTTCTCAAAACTAGAAATTCCTGGTTAAGAAAGGACATTTATCCAGCATGAGATAAATGATGCTTAAATCTTAAAAGAAGAAGGAAAAATTGGTACTGCCAGAAAAAAAGTAATTTCATTTGATCCAAATAGTATCTTTAGTATTTAAAGATTTTAAAAATCATTTAACATTCTTTTAATGCAGTCCCAGCAGCAGATTCTCTCAGAGGATTTGTTTTCAGAAAGCTCAAACTGTGTAAAATTTGTCATCCACAAAGAATCTCACGGGTTTTCAGGAGGCTGCAGTTTCATCATAGAAGATATTTCTTGCTTTTTATGTTTCACAGTATTTTGCATACCTACATCTTTCACTCCAAAAATCACTAAATGGGGATTCTTTACAGGAGCATTATTGGGACTTAATCTGCTAACTTCATGTCAGTGCTGTGGCTTGACATCTGGTCTGAAACCCTATTCTGTAATTACCATTTCAGAGGGTCATTATAGAATAGGATCACCTACACTTGACTAAGCAGTCTTTCCCAAAATCCCTGGGCAAACATGTAAGGGGAGCTACAGAAGAGGTAGGGTTGTGGGAAAAAAAAGGAGAGGAGCTAGTTTATTCCTGACAAAAAATGCATGTTAACATGTCTACATATCCATGTATCATGGTGAAAACATACTACTTTCTGCAATCATTCAAGGAGTAATTTCTACCAGTAGTTAAACAAAGATGAGCCTTCTGTTCTTCTACAGAAAGGACTTTTGATGAAGGCAAACACCCAAACAAGAGGAACACCCACCTAGTTTTCAGAAAGATTGGAGATTAAATCCTCTCCTCATTAATTCTATATCAGCATTGAAGCAGAATCTCCCACTCTCCAGGTGATGCATTTACTCCTACTTTACTGTTGTCATCCTCTCCTCCCAGGTGAACTTAATGATCACACAGTTCTTAAAAGAGATGGGACAGTACCAACCCAACATTTCAGGATGCTGTCTTTGTAGGATGGTGCTCAAAGTGCAGAGTTGTAAGAAATTTTGTTTCATTTTCTTATTCTACTACTTCTTAAAAAAATCTCTGATTTATCCAATGTGGTGCAAAAACAAGCCTTTAAATCTTAATATTATTTGGCAAAACTAAAATCTTCTTTTATGGTCAATCTTAAATACCACACATAATAGTTTCCAATACCATATTCAATCTAATCCCAGCATCAGGGCGTCTTATATGCTAACCAATGTGACATTCTAACAGCTAATCTTTTGCTTACCACAAACGCCTTGAAAGAACTCTCAAAGCTCAAGAAAATTAGAAGTTCCGTTTGTCTGAGACTTAGATATGGTCAAAAGAGGGGAAATCAAAATTAATATTTTAATTTGAACTTAAAAATTATAGTAGCAATAATATACTACCCTTATAAATCTTCCAGCACAATTATTAATTTGGTGGTGACGAGGCAAAAGGAAGCATAGATCTTGTTTTTTGTTGTTTTTTTTTTAAGAGAAAATAATTAATTCAACATAAAGTAGAGAAGAGTATGAAGCTGTTGAAGATTTAAGTAGCATCTTCAAATGAATAGTCATTACAAGAGGAATCACTATTTAGATTTCATTTGAAGATTAGAAGTGAGTGGAGAATACAGAGATTAGGTTACATCTTTGTCAGGATTATTTTATTCAATCTATAAATGTACAAGGAGCCTGCAAGGATAAAAATAAATAAAAAAAACCCAAACAAACGTTTCTACAGAGCTCTCTAGCCATGATCTCTACTGATCTAGTATCTGTAGGATGTTAATTGAACTTTTCCATGGTTTTTAAAGCTGACAGTTTAGCACAGGCAATGCTCCTATTCAAACAGGGATTTAGGCATAAATTAAACCTATTAGTAATGATTGTCAATCACACTGCTAACATCTTTCAGTTAAATATGTTCCAGGGACTTCAAATACACTTAAGACTTGCGTTATCCCAGGAGCTATTTTAATCCAGCATCTAAATAGAACCTTCAGTATTACAGATACAGTTGCCAACAATGTGTCCTTTTGTTATGGTCTTAGAAAAGGGCATGAGCACAGTAGCCCACAGCAGTCAAAAGTCCTTCTGAAGTGTGCAGTGGAAATATGCAACCACACGCAAATTTGTGGTTAGCTTCACCAGACAACAGAAATAACTTTAGAATTAGACAGGTTTGGATTTTTTCTTTTCCTCCTGAATTCTTAAATTGTTTGGAATGTCTTTCTGTGAGAGGTATTATTCATCGAAATACACAGCAAGCAGAACAGCTCAAAAGAGGTTGCACAGCATAGTCTAGATTTCCAGGCTCTCTCTATATAAATCAAGTTTACACAAGTGAAGGGGAAAATATACAGAAGCATAAACTGTATTGTTAAGGCTTTAGTAAATCATCAAAGCCTTGAAGTTGTTTGGGAATTTTTGTTCAGTGCTGTTAATGATTGCTGATTCTGTGATAATCAGATACAAAGCACTGGGCAAATTCTTCTGCTGGATGCTTGGAGACAGGTTCTACCTGGGCCAGTTAAGGGTGTACTTGTGCTTTCAAGGGAAGATTTGGTTTTCAAAAAGTGCTACCAAATCAAAAGCCTCTAACTACACTTCCAACTACATGTCACTCAGATAAACAAAAAGAGAATCGTACCTTACAATTGTAATTCCAGTCTTACTCTGCCAGACTGAGATCAGCTGATAGTAAAAGAAAGATGTTTTATTCTACTTTTTTGCAGAAAAAAAAAAAAAAAATCTAAAAATACAGAAATACATCAGGGCACAAACATAGAAGCAAGATTTGTAGTACATACCCCAAGTACAATACACATATCCATAACGATTTATTTAAATCACCTGATTGGTGAAGAGTTTTTGAAACATATGTTTCATTTATGTATCAGGCATAACAACAAGAATAGGACTGCTGCTCATTCATAAGCCTACCTTTCCCAGCATAAGTAACAGAAATCAGTTTTGTTTGCTCTGGGAAACTAAGGGTTCTGGGTGAGACATAGCCATTTCTTTCACTTTTGTATATGGGTCTTGTTGGACTTATTGGACATATACTGCACCTTTGCAAGGTGTGTTGAAACAGACCACTACCCATTTTCTCCCAAAGGATGCTATCTCCATATATAATCAGAACATGACACATACTTGCTTTATGCTCACTACCTTAATGCACAGTCTTCACCCATCCAGTGAGGTAGCTTGATATCCTAGAAAGCTGTGCGTAAAGGATAAAAATCTTGAAACATCTTCATAGTGTATATAAAATTATCCAGTTTACTATACTGCTGGAGTTCACCAGTGTCACTCCAGGTTAGAGTTTATGCATAAACTGTGTTAGACATAGAGGCAGAATTGCTTTCTGTATAATCTTCAGGGAATCCTTAAGAAAAGGGGAAATTATGAGTTTAAAGTTTCATTTCAGCACCAGCTAGCAAGAATCTTAAAGGATATTCTGTTACCTGTACTATATTGCACAGCCGAATTCAAAGCTAAAAATGTGCCAGTCCAGATCTACTTGAAAATCCTAGCAGCCCAATATACCTACTGGGTGTTTTGTTGTTCTTCAGTGGTATGACCCTTGGGTACACAGGCATCTAAATAACATACTTCTAAAACCATATTCTCCTCCCAGATAACAATATCTTTCCACATTACAGCAGCCCAGATGAGTTTACTTCTGTGCTGCCAACTGTTCTGCTTCATTTGCTGTAACCATACCCATAGGTTATTTGCCACCATCACTGGGTCATATAGAGGTAGAACACTGACCACTTCTCATGTTCAGCAGTGTCTAAGGACAGCTGGATGGCCTTCACTTCCACAAATTGGCTCAATTCACCTCCTCTTACAGCAGTTTCTGTAACTTGGTTTGTAAAGCTCCATACAGCAGTCTTCTATCTCCAATACTTCCCCACAATACAACAACAGCCATCAATGAACAAGAAATACTGTTTCTCATCTCATTTTCTTGTAGTTGATCACACAGTGGGGCCTCTTTAGTATACACCACCTCCTTCTCTGGAGTTATTCCAAAATCTTTTCCTTTTTGCCAGTCCATGATCACTTTCAAGGAAATAAAGAGAAATAAAGAGTATACTTGTTAAGAGTCTCTATAGTAAAGTTCCTGAAGTGTGGGAATGATGGCACTACTGAGTACAAGTACCACATTAAATCCACAATCAGTATAACAGGAGCAGCACATGTTATATACAAACTGGCAAAAACGTAAGTAAGCCTAGGCCAGCCCTCCAAGACAATAAACAACAGAGTTAAGAATGACCTTGAAAGAATGACGCTGTGAACAAAAAGGTCACCTTTGTGACCAGTATGTACTAAGCTACTACACCACTTATAAGAATTCTGTTTTTAAAAGCTCTGGTCAAATCTGTCATTATCTCAACCCTTTGAGCCCCATGTTGGGAGCCAAAATGACTGTTGTGGTTTAACCTGACAAGTCGCTAAACTCAACACACACATTCATTCCAATTCTCCCAGTGGAATGGGGGAATCAGAAAAAAAAAATTTAAAAAGGTAGAACTCGTGGTAGAACTGTTTAATAAAGCAAAAAAAAAGGAAGAAATAATAGTTCTTATAATTATATATATTTATAACACAAGTGATGCAAAATGTGATTGCTTGCAGAATAGAAGAAAACAAAGTTGGAGAAGAGGAAAAACCCTTTTGGGTTGTATTAGTTACAAGTGAGTCTTTGAATCCATATGGTGTTTGTGACTTGCAGATCTGTGACATTTGCAAACCTGTTGACTAAACTTCTCTCTTCTTCTCTCCTAATCAGCTTTAAATCTCCTTTAAACATTTCCCTAAAGCATCATCAAGTATTTCAGGTTTATGTTGCACAGTAACCTCTTTTTCCCATCATGCACTTGTATGACTGAATTGAATCAGAAACATTACATCTTGGTCTTTCTGCAGATACAGGTGGACATTCTGGATTCTATCCTCAGCATCCAAGCCAAAGCAGAAGCAACAAACATTTTATTTTCTGTCTTTTTACATGTAAGATTTCATATTTCTTTCCTGATGGAAAATTAGACCTCAGCTCCAAGAGTGTATGTATTTATGAAGTCAACTAGCTCTAGATCACGCTCAATGTTGCTCTGAAGGTAATGTCCTCTATTTATTTCTGTGAAAACTGCAAGAGATACAAAGAGCACAATAGCACTATTTGATAAATTCTCAGCTACAAAACACTGTTTTTCAACATAGACTCCACCATTAGCCATGCATTTTCATCACTGATGAACAAGAGCCTGCATGCTTTGCTCATAAAAGTCTGCTCCAGCAGAGGTGACCCACTGTCACTGTCACCACTGAAATGTACCACTCACCACCTCACTGTGCTCACATCCACTGTTTGTTCTCCACGCACATTCAGCAAGTGTCAGTGAATGTATATTTGTTTCAGCTTGGAGGAATTCAGTGACACACTTCAGATGTGCTTCCGTGTCAGACAGCATTTGTCAGATTGCCCCTCTGCTGCCATCTGTTGCTTGGTAACAAAATGTAATAGAATATTAGCTCAAACTCAACCTCTACTGCCATACCACCAACATCTGCCTGTGACATCATGGGCCAACATAATAAAATCGGGGGCGTTACTTTCAGAGCAGCCCTCATAATTTTGAATTATAGATGCTTTTCAATGCTGTGTTACTCCTGTCTGTTTTACAACATTAAAGTCACCATAGAGAAGAGAAATGGTGCTTAATACATGCAGCATAATAGATTTCTCCTATGATGAAAGGTTGAGGGAACTGGGCTTGTTTAGTTTGGAGAAGAGAAGGCTCCAGGGAGACCTCATTGTGGCCTTCCAGTACTTGAAGGGAGAGTATAAACAGGAGGGGGAACGATTGTTCACAAGGGTGGATAGCGATAGGACAAGGGGGAATGGTTTTAAACTGAGAGAGGGGGGGTTTAGGTTAGATATCAGGAGGAACCTTTTCACTCAGGGGGTGGTGACGCACTGGAACATGTTGCCCAAGGAGGTTGTGGATGCCCCATTCCTGGAGGCATTCAAGGCCAGACTGGACGTGGCTCTGGGCAGCCTGGTCTAGTGGTTGGCAGCCCTGCACTTGGCAGGGGGGTTGAGACTCGATGATCTTTGAGGTCCTTTTCAGCCCAGGCCATTCTATGCTTAGATGATTCTATGATTTTCTACAAGTATTTAATCATTTTGAATTTCTTCTTTTACTTGCCACAGAAACTTGCAGTTGCCTTGTATTTATGACAGATACCCTGTAACAAAGTTAGATAATGAAGATTTTCTTAAGTGTGTCATCACTATCAGTGCTACTGGCTCTATTATGCGGGGCTATTGAAAGAGTTTTACATTGCTGAAAGTGTGTGTAGATCATTCTCTCATCTATTCTGATGAGCTTGGTAAGCTGAATGATTCCTATAAATAGACAGCTTGCCAAAAACTGTGCTTCTATTATTAGCTATTAGATAGATGGCAACTAATCTGCATTCACTTCTCTAATTTTACTGCATCTGGGTTCTTCTGGAAAAGAAAGCTTTGCCAGTCTTATTTTCACAGCTTTGCCAAAATTATGATTTAATAGCAATAAAATTTTCAACAGCGAGGCAATTTTCCCGTTTTTATCCCAAAGTCATATCAAGTGAACCTGAATCAATGAAAAATGTCTACATTAGAACCATCATTACTAATAGTATTCTATATCATTCGTCTTTTATTCAGTGTGACAAAATTACAATCAGCTCACAACTATGGCTACTTGTGATTAATGATGGTTTTACTTAGGAACTGACAGTGAAGATTCTGGGAGGAAAATGATAATTTATTTCAAAATTTCAAGCTATAAATTTTGAGAATAAAAAAACAGCAGCTCTCTTTTCATAACTGTCATTAACATGTCTGCTGCTGCTTCTTTTATTACTGTCAGACTAGGGGCTTTGAAGTTGCCCAAATTTTGAAGTCATTATTCCTGTCTTCTCAGGGTGGAAATTTTGGCCTAGGAGTTCTTAAATTGCTTACATACTATATACACTGTATTTCAGAAGAACTAGAGAGTATGCAGGGAAGAGTGTTGCAATTATTCAGGGAAAAAAAAAAATTAAAGACTTGGAATAAAGTCTCTCTGAGAGCATAGTAAATTAAAAAAAAATTATAGATAACCTTTATGAACGAATTAGAGAGCAAAGTTTGTGAAACACTGGAGAAAAGCTGTAAAAGCTTTCACTTGGCAGAGCCTAATCTTGATAAGTTCAGAAGTGGCTAAAAGCCATTCTTACCATCTGATAGCCACTCAGCAGCATTAGGATGGTGTTTCTTAGCCTGGCACAGATGTTCACATCAAAACAAGTGCTCCTGTTAACATTCTCAAGACCCTGAATAAGCAGAGAGACTTCCCAAATCTGTTGTCCAAAATTATTGTAATGCAGAACAGCTGGGCAATGTATAAAAGACCTATGTTGTTGCTGTTGAATTTATTAGAAGCCTGAGATACCTTTGTACTTTGAACCATTAGTCTGTAAGTTGTACTGACACTATCATTGTTCAGAACTGAGAATGAATTTCAAAAAAGGTAACAAAGGATAAAGAATGAACCGTTTTAGATGGGAATATTTACAGTGTTGATCAAAAGTTGATTGCTACTTTCAAACCCTTGAAAGCTACAGCAAAATTCTCTTCTGCCTAGCTTGGAGCAAAGTATTTCTAAGTCAGAGTATTTATGAAAAGCCCATTTTAAAGATGAAATCCTGGCACTAGGTGAGGTCACTAGCAAAACTAACGGATGGCATTCAGTTAAGAATTGTACCCTAAATTTCTCCATCCAAGAAAAGAAAACTTGTCTGTTTTTACTGTCTTATACTTAGACAAACTCCGGAACACATGCAGAGCAAGCAGAGCTGAATATAAACTCCCTCTGTGATGTTCTACTCAAAATTTCCGATAGGTTAATTTGGCACAGTTATATTTCATAAAATCATAGAATGGCTTGGTTTGGAAGGGACCTCAAGGATCATCAAGTTCCAACCCCTTGCCACAGGCAGGGCTGTCAGCTACTAGATCAAGTACTAGATCAGATTGCCCAGACCCCCATCCACCCTGGCCTTGAGCACATCCAGGGACGGGCCATCCACAACTTCTCTGGGCAGCCCGTTCCAGTGCCTCACCACTCTCACAGTAAAAGACTTCCCCCTGACATCTAATCTAGATCTCACCTCCTTTAGGTTAAAAATATTCCCCTTGTCCTGTCACTATCTACCTTTGAAAAAAGTTGATTTCTCTCATCTAAATAAACTCACTGTAAATACTGGAAGGCCACAAAGAGGCCTCCTCGCAGCCTTCTCTTTTCCAGGCTGGGCAAGACCAGATCCTTCAGCCTATCTTCACAGGAGAGGTGCTTCAGCCTTCATGTCACTTCATGAACTAGACTGCATTCACAACATCAATACGTAGCTCCTATATGCAACTATTCGTGTAAGGTTTGTATTCCTATGCACCAGTTATCTGAATACATACGTACTTATACGTATGTATACATAGATGTTTTGAACTAATGCAGCTGAAAAACATAAATTTATTTTCCATTTTTGAACAGGTGAAAAAAATACCATGATATGCTGGAGTTTCACAGAATCTCAACTTCTTTTCAGGAGCACTCCTTGAGAGCCAAGACAAAGATCAATTGAAAATCTACAACAGTATCACTTTCCCTTTGTGGCATTTTGCTTACCTTTTATTTTTACCAGTAGAATGATGGATTTCAGCTTTTACATGAATGCTGCAGGTAAATCGTAGCTGTAAAAATATAGTTTCTAAAAAAAAAGAACAATAGGTATTTTAAAATTAATTCTTATTGTGATTAAATATGATATCTAAGAGCTCCGGGAGCCAGTCAAACACTACGGGAGAAAATTTGTTTCTCTTTTTTCTTTTCCATTTGTTTTCTCATAACTAATGAGGAGTAATTGGAGACGTTTTCCTAACAGCAAAGTGACCTGGGATTAATGCAAACATCCAACAACATAGTGCTTCTGGATGATCACTGGAACTCTATTCCCAGTAAAGGTACATTACAAGGTATGAACAAGAGGAGTCATCTATGTTTAATGCAACTGAATCTTCATCAGTGCTAACACAGACTGTTGGAGCACACTGGATCTACAAACTGTTGAAAGGTATTACAGAACTCTTAGGTATAAACTTACTTCTGTTTTACTTTCTTTAAAATTGCACCTGTTTAAAGCATGGACACATCTTTACCCTACTGAACAGTCACACAGTAATATAAATACAAAAAAAAATTGTAATAAATTTTACTAAATATTTGTGATATTTTTCTAGTATAACCACTTATGTGACGTTGGTTTTATTTTTAGTTTATAAATTAATTTATTCTTGCTGTAACTTTGATTAGAAAAATATCAATAAAGTAATTCACTGGATCAAAAATTATAGATGTTGCCTGTACACTACTTGTATGGAGACAACACATACTTTGCGATGTTCAGATCTTATTGCAAATCCATAGAAAATGACCTTTGCAATGATTTATAGCAATTTAAGTCTCCAAATGAGGCACGTGAAGTTTACACTTAATTAGTCAGTATCTCCCATTAAAAGTGCTACATGCAATAGATGAATCATATATAAATAAAGCACACACTGCTCTCCTTCTGATGTAGCCATTCACAATGAGTTTTTTTTCATCTTTTACAGCAATGACATAGTAGAGCATCTTAAATGCTGACGGTCAGATCAGAAACAGAAGTTAGCACATGAAAAATTCTTCTAGCTGCATTTTACCACCCTCAGACACCCAATATAAATTGTTTCTGCAAACAATACTCTTTTCCCAATTAACCCAGTAGAATTTTATCATGCAGTTTAACAAGACTGGTGTCAGACTTCAGCTTACTGGTATATTAATTTGGTGACTTTTAATATATTGGAATAAAAATAAATTATAATGGCAGTAATATAATCATATTATGTAATTATACAATGATTTTTATTAGTTAATATACTATATTGTCAGCTAAACTCTATCGCAATATAATGTGCTACCAATTGGTAAGTCACGGCTTTTAGATTAGGTGTAATGCAAAGGAGTTATCACTCTATTGAAGAGAACAAATGATATCAGTTAGGCAAATAAAACCAAAACAATAGATTATGGTCTGAGAAATAAAAATGATTATATAAACATAAAGCAACATGAATAGGTTGTATCTGCATTACTTCAGCAGTTAAACTGCGGAGAGGCCTTAAGTAACTCATAAGGTGGTAGTGATTACCTAGCGTTTGGAGAGTTTTCCTCCAAAACATTGGCTTCTTCATGATTTCTTTTCTTTTGTGTTTTGCTCACCTAAACTCAGGCAGAAACATTTCCTTTCACTACGTTTGCTACAATAACTGAAGTTGCTCTGCCACTAAAGGTTAAACATCAAGGATCATTAATTAAAATCAATGTTTATTAATTGCTTTCCCTTTACCATACTATAGTTTTGGTTATTACATTTATTGTGATTCCATCTATATCTGTTAGCAGTTTCAGAGCTTTCACATTTTCTCCTAAAATCTGTTTTCAAAATCCCATTACTCATAACTGTGTTTGGTATATTTAAATTCTTGCTGTGAGGTCAGTTATTCATCTAGCCTGTGATTTTATGTTGTATCAGACTGTAGTTCCCTCACACCAATCCTAGGCCAGCACACTTTCTCAGCTGCAATTACGAAAATGTCTTGTGCCCAGCTATCAAAAACTTGCAAAGCAATAACAAATTACAAAGCAGTGGCACATACAGAACAAAAAAATGACAGCTGATCTCAATTCACCAATCATCATTTATGGAAGAAGATGCACAAATATTCTACTCTGGTACAGGCTTAAAGATATTTAATTCTTAACAAGTAAGTATTCATAGAATCATAGAATCATAGAAT
The DNA here is from genome assembly GCF_002078875.1 of Numida meleagris. Taxonomy (NCBI): domain Eukaryota; kingdom Metazoa; phylum Chordata; class Aves; order Galliformes; family Numididae; genus Numida; species Numida meleagris. The sequence goes on from NC_034411.1 coordinate 53,105,759, forward strand.
CAGAGAATCATAGAATGGCCTGGACTGAAAAGGACCTCAAAGATCATCAAGTCTCAACCCCCCTGCCAAGTGCAGGGCCGCCAACCACTAGACCAGGCTGCCCAGAGCCACGTCCAGTCTGGCCTTGAATGCCTCCAGGAATGGGGCATCCACTACCTCCCTGGGCAAAGTGTTCCAGTGCGTCACCACCCTCTGTGTGAAAAACTTCCTCCTAATATTGAACCTAAATCTCCCCTG
>NC_034411.1:53108785-53209741 GCF_002078875.1 Numida meleagris
GGTGACGCACTGGAACACTTTGCCCAGGGAGGTAGTGGATGCCCCGTCCCTGGAGGCATTCAAGGCCAGACTGGACGTGGCTCTGGGCAGCCTGGTCTAGTGGTTGGCGGCCCTGCACTTGGCAGGGGGGTTGAGACTCGATGATCTTTGAGGTCCTTTTCAACCCAAGCCATTCTATGCTTTGATGATTCTATGATTCTATGATCTTCTCTTCCTCAGTCAGTTGCCACTGTCCAAGCTAGAAGTTGCAAGTTTCTTTTCACAGATCCTCATGTTTCACTTTTTATTCCCAGGAAGAATCAATCTAATGGACTCAGATTAATGATATTATTTCTGATAATGTTACTTTATGTAAAGTAACTTCTACTTCTGTCACTCCGTTCCTCACACTGTAATTCTGAAGCATTTTGCCTTGCACCTCATCCAGACTCTCCTTACTAAAAGTCTAGCAAAATTTTATAGTACTAATGCATCTCTTCAGCCTTCCAAAGACTTTCCAAAGTCTTTCCCCCACTCTTTGTACTTCTTTTTTTTTTTTCCTATAGAATCAGCTGTAGAAATACCTTTTTTTAGGAGGATAAAAGATACGTCCTGTCTTTGCAAAATCTTCCAGGCAGTAGCTCATTATTTTTGCCTAGAATCACAGTATAACTACCTTTTCCATTTATGGTATCATCTTTTATTTTCATTGGTGCACTGTATATCTATGGTAGAGTAAGGGAGAGGAATAATAAATATTGCTACTGAATTATGTTACCTAATTCAGCCAGCTCACCCTGTCTTCCTCTTAAACAGAAGTTCAGTACCAATATTTAGGCTCAGTAAAATCCCCTTTTTCTTTGTCTAGGACAGTCCCAGCTAAACACTGAAAAGAGAACTACCGTCTTTCAAATCCTTAATCACTGTTTTTGCTGTTAAGGCAGATCAAATAACATTTTCCTCATTTGTGGTGGGCTGGCTTTAGTTAGCTGTCTGTTACCCAACAAGACACACTCTGACTCCCCCACCTCAGCAGAATAGGATGAGAAAATTTCACAAAAAAAAACTCATGGCTGAGATAAGGACAGGGAGATCACTTGCCATTTACTATTACAGGCAAAACAGACTTGACTTTGGGAAGATTAATTTAATTTATTGCCAGCTACTAACAGAGTGAAAAACTGAGAAATAAAAGCAAAATCAAAAAGCACCTTCCCTCTAACACCTTTCTTCTCAGGCTCAACTTCATTCCCAATTCCTCTGCCTCCTCCCCGTGGGTGCAGAGTAGGAGAACTGGAGGTTGGGATTGCAGTTAGTTTATAAAATGTAATTTCTGACACTCTCACACCTTCACTTTCTTCCCCTGATCTATCATGCTGTCCCTCTCATGAGATGCAGTCCTTCAGGAACCGCTCCAAAGTAAGACAACCATGAACTCAAGAATTCTTCAAGAATTCTTTCAGTACGAGTTCATACCACAAAGGAACAGACTGCTCCAGCACGGTTCCCCCACGAGTCACTGTTTGGGCCATAGCCAAAACATTGTATGATATCAACACAGTTAATTTACAAGTGCAAATCACAGCTCTGTATGAGCTGCTGTGAGGAAAGTTAAATCTATCCCACCCACATTCTAAACTAAAAAATAAATTTCAAACCCTACAGTTTCTTACATATGTATGTGTATATCTATATATGTCACAACCTGGTAAAACCAGCCATATAGTAATGCAGATCCTGAAGAGATAAAAACAAACCATACCTTATGCAATGTCTCCTTTACAAAGTAAAGATCTTGAAGAGTGGTCTCAAATACTTGTCTGATCTTGCCTGGATTAAAAGCTAAGTAATACTGAAAAGCCTGCAAACAAGCAAACAAAAAAATTGCATAGATATGTTAATTCTTGATCATTCATAAACAGATAACTCATTACACAATCCTGCCAGAGGAGGACTACTCTTGTGACTTCAGTCAATGCTGTTTCATTATCTCATATTTCTATATTAACCATGGCATAATTTGCTTCACCTGTCTCTGAATGTTGACTGAAAGGTGAGAAACAAAAAATTAGTGGGGAAATTCCCTGAATTCTTACTGTTCAGTATCTCAAACATCCACTCTAAGAAAATGATGCTTATTTGACAAGTAGGGCATAAATTATCCATATATGAAGAACAATTTTCTTTACTTTTAGCTTCACTAACTTCACTAACTATTTTCATTAACAGTCTAATCTATCTTCTTTGCTTTGCTGCAAAAGTTCCAGACAAAATGGTCCAATAACAAAGTCCCGCATTTTATAATTATTTTCTAAATCAAGAGAAATTCAGATCTGGAGAGATACATTTTCTCAATGTTTGGAATCCTAGGAATCATAGAGTTATTTTCCATTCATGACTGAAACCTATCTTTCTTTGTCAGTGGATCTGCAGACCATCAGATTCAAGAGTAAAAATCATAGAGTAATAGAATCATAGAATAGTTTGGTTTGGAGGGGACCTTTAAGATCATCTGATTCCAATGCTCCTGCTATAGGCAGAGATACCTCTCACTAGACCCATGCAGCCTGGCCTGGAACACCTCCAGGGAGGGGCCATCTGCAACCTCACTGGGCAACCTGTTCCAGCATCTCACCACCCTCACCGTAAAGAACTTCTTCCTAATATCCAGTCTAAATCTACCCTTTTTCAGTTTAAAACCATTTCCCCTTATCCTGTTGCTACATGTCCTTGTAAAAAGTCCATCCCCAGCTTTCCTGTAGGCCCCCTTCAGGTACTAGTATGCCGCTATGAGGTGTCCCCAGAGCCTTCTTTTCTCCAGGTTCCCAATTCTGTCAGCCTGTCCTCATAGGGAAGGTGCACCAGCACTCTGATAATCTTTGTGGCCCTCCTCTGGACCCGCTCCCACAACTCAATGTCCTTCTTTGTTGGGGGCCCCAGAACTGGGTGCAGTACTCCAGACAGAGTCTCATGAGAGCAGAGTAGAGGGGCAGAATCACCTCCCTCGACCTGCTGGTCACGCTTATCTTGATGCAGCCCAAGTTGGCCTTCTGGGTCACAAGCACACATTGCTGACTCATATTAAGTCTTTAACCAACTGACACCCCAACATTCTTCTCCTCAGGGCTGCTCTCAATCCATTCACCACCCAGCTGGTGGAATTGCCTCGACCCAGGTACAGGATCTTGCACTTGACCTTGTTGAACTGGATGAGGTTGGCATGGGCCCACTTCTCTAGCCTGTCCAGGTCCCTCTGGATGGCACCCCTCCCCTCTAGCATGTCAACTGCACCACTCAGGGTGGTGTCATCTGCAAACTTGCTGAGGGTGGGCTTGATCCCACTGTGTATGTAGCCTACAAAGATGTTAAATAACACCAGTCCTGGTACCGATCCCTGAGGAACGCCACTCATCACCAGTTTCCACTTGGACACTGAGTATTGACCACAACTCTCTGAGTGTGACCACCCAGCTAATTCCTTATCCAGCTGAGAGATCCATGCATTAAATCCATTTTTTCTCCAATCTGGTGACCAGGAAGTCACATGGGACAGTGTCAACCCCTTTTCATTTGTCCAGGTAGATGGCACCACTTGCTTTTCCCTTATCTACTGATGCTGTAACTCCATTATAAAAGTCCACCAAGTTTGTCGGGCATGACTTGCCCTTGGTGAAGCCATGCTGGCTACCACCAATCACCTCATCTCTATTTTCCAAGTGCCTTAGTATGGCCTTTAGGAGGATCTACTCCATGATCTTGCCAGGCACGGAGGTAAGACTGACTAACTTATAGTTCCCTGGATCTTCCTTTTTTCCCTTCTGGAAAATGGGGGTTATGTTTTCCCTTTTCCAGTCAGTGGGATCTTCACCAGTCTGCCATGACCTTTCTAATAAGAGCCCACATCTTCCCTGGCCTTCCTTTTATTACTTCTATACCTGTAGAATTTCTTCTAGTTCCCCTTTATGTCTCTGACTAGATTTAATTCTGTCTGGGTTTTAGCTTTCCTAACCTGATCCCTGGCTGCTTGGACAACTTTGCAGTCCCACAGGTAACCAGTTCCTGCTTCCACTGTACTCTATTGACTGAATTACATACTTAAAGAGAAACCTGGAAAAGTCTCAGCCATACTGTATACATTTTTTTTTTCACCCTGCTGCTTCTATTGCATATTTTATATTAAGTTCTGACAGGTTGGACGTTGATGGCTGTAGATGAAGTGCTTATACACAAGAGAGACAGAGATTTATGATACAGCTGACTCAATCAAACAGGACACAAAAATTAATACCCTATATAACAATACTGATTAAGAAGTAGAAGAAAATCAGTGAATAGCACACTTTCTTTTTGCAGCATAAGCTTTGGAGGAATCTACATTTTCTGCTAGGGAATAAGGAAGTCAAAAAGACGAGTTATTAAATTTTTGCCATATTACACAACATCATGTAAGTTGGGAAAGTCCTATAAAAATAATGAATTATTATTATTATTTTTTTAAAGTAGAGAGTGTATGTTTCCAGGACAGTGCCTAGTCTTTCAGTATTAACGACAACATGAGAATTTTTAGCTATACTGAAATTCCTACAGTGGTTTCTAAGTCACAAAACTCCATAGAGTTTGTTCAGAATAGTCAGCATTATGGAAAGAGTTTCTTGAGCTACACTCTTCAAGAAACTTACTAACAAGGTTTGCAGAGATTATTGTTGGGTGATTTTTTGTTTTCCATTTGTTAATTACTAAATATATAACCATTCAGCAACAGGAATAATAAATGCAGTTCAGGTAGAATTCATACTCTAACCTTTTTCTGTTTCTTGCAAAAAATATCTGATTTTCATAATGAAAAATGAAATCTTCCCTCCACTTCCTCCCTCTTGTCTTCCTTGGTTCATAGAAAACAAACTGTAAGATTTTCCTATGAAAAATCTTAGCAGATGCATTTTTCTTACAAAATAATTCTATGGAAATTTCAAGAATCAGAATTTAAATCTCATTTTTATTGGCAGCATTGCTCTTTAATTTTATTTTCCATTTCCTATCCTTTCAGATTACACTTATCGTTATTTTAAGTAGAGATTGTTCAATCTTCCATTTGGTTATTATTCCCCTTTCACCTCGCTCCTGCTTCTTGTCTATTATAAAAACTTTCTTGATAAATAATCACCTATGCTCCAATATATTCTGTTTCTCATCCAAGTAGCACTAAAGTGCTTTAATTTTTGTGCTGTAACAATTTCTTTACCTGTAGAAAAACCATCCACTAAATCATCCACATTATCTTTGTTAGAATGGCTGCTTAAAAATTCCAAGAAAAACGAGTTATTTTTTTTCTCTAACTACTTATCTGAAAAAGGAATATTTCAGTGAATTTTTCCCTGTTATAATTTTTGTGCCATGTGAAAATGCCTTACTTATTTAAAACTCTTTTTTAAAACTTAGGAATATAACATCGACTTTCTATAAACACATCTTTAATAGATTAATTCTGGAGTGTTACAGAAAACGTCTAATTCCTAAGGGTTAAAAATCACATTAAAAGGGCAAAATAGCAAAGACTTTTTTCTTTTGGATTTTCAGTCAAAAGCAGAGTTCTCACATGAATCTGAATTATTCTTCACCATGGCCATTGTCACAGACATAGAATCAGAATCACAGAATCACAGAATCAGAAAATATCCTGACTTGGAAGGAAGCCATAAGGATCATCATGTGCAACTTCTAGCCATATCTTTCTCATTGCTCTTGAACACAGGAATCCCTTTCTATTTTGCTAACATTGTGTCCTTCCTTACTGTTTTATGGAAAGATTCTTCTATTTGGCCCTTTTTAACATGACTCTTCTCTTGCATAGTTGCATGTCAGTCAAGTCAGATGTTCTGGTTTCATTCAAAATACCCCAGATATTTCCTTTTACTTTTTTTTTAATGATGTAAGAACTTTGTAAAGTCCATGTTGTGTCTTGACATTTGTTATAACTTCATTCCACTTAACACCATAGGATTATCCTCAGGCTTGCCTAGGATTCCTTAAATGTTTAGATGTCTGTCTATAACAATGGTGTATTTCCAGCTTCCCATATGTTAAGGTGAAAATAGTGTTTGAATGGCAGACTCGTACACAAACATCATTCTTTAAAAAAAAAAAAGAAAAGAAAAATGGATCAAACAAGCATTCTTTCTTTAGCATGAAGGTAGGAAAAGTTTGCATTCAGAACTTTGATTACAAAAAACTTTGAGAAAAACAAATCTATGTACGCGATACTTAAAAAATCAGCTCTAGAGAAGTTTTTATACTACAAACCAAATCTCTCCTTACAGTAAAAAAAGGTAGGTTAGCAAGTAGCTTTTAAATAAAGATTGGTGACATTATTTGGCAAATACTGAGTTTGCTCCCACAACATATTTAAGTCATCCTTACTTTCCTCATGAGTTTGTCAGTACTGTAATGTTTTCTTCACAGTTTTTTCTCAACAGGAAATGAGTATAGTTACAAAAACATAAGGAAACCTAGATTTATTTTCTTTTTTTAAGGGTATTTGCACTAATAGCTTCACAGAAAATGTGCCTCAACTTTCAGCCTCCAGTATATTGTGAAAGACAAAATCAGTGTGCTCTTCCACTTTGCATGAAACATCTAAATAGTATTCCAATTCTTTTTTGTTACTTATTACAGTAGAACTGCAACAGCAGAAAAATATTATATCATTCTCAGAGTACCCAATAATATGAAGACATAGCTCTTTTATAGGAGGTATTTAATGGATTTAGGTGTCCGTGCCTTAGGTTGAGAACATGGAAAAAAGAACTCCTATTTTTCCATCATTTCTACCATGTTCTTTTCTCTTCCAGGCAAAGGAATGAGTTGAACAAAATTCACTATAGGCTTACTGAATGATTCACTTGTGTGACTGTGGTGAAGCTTATTCATGAACCAAACCCATGATTTTCATTGCTTTACTTACAGTTTTTCAGAAATGAAATATTTAAATGAAATGTTTCTTTAGACCAAAAACAAATCTTTACCCCACACCAGTCCCAGAATTTTTTTTATTTTCAGCATCAATACTCATTTGTTGAAAAATAGACTATTTGTACTGCTCTGTTTGAGCTACAAGTTTAAAAATGTTAGGTGTGTACTCACAGTATCACAGAGTCACAGAATTGTAGGGGTAGGAAGGGACCTCTGGAGATCATCTAGTCGAAAGGAACCTGCCAAGCCAGGCTCCCTACAATAGGTTGCACAGGAAATCGTCCAAGTGGGTTTTGAGTATCTCCAGAGAAGGATACTCAAATGTTTCTCTGGCGAGTGCTGTCAGGAAGTTCAAATGGAACTTGTCCTGTTGCCGAGTACCAAAAAAGAGCCTGTTCCTATCCACTCAGCATACTTCCTTCAGAAATTCATAACCATTGATAAGATCCTCTCATGGTCTTCTCTTTTCCAGTCTGAACAGTCCCAGGTCTCTCAGCCTTTCCTCAGAAAGGAGATTATCCAGTCCCTAATCATCTTTTTAGCCCTTCACTGGACTGTCTCTAGCAGTTCACTGTCTTTCTTGAACCAAGGAGCCCAGAGCTGCACCCAGTACTCCAGATGTGTCCTCACCAGAGTGAGGATAACCTCTCTTGGCCTGCTGGCATTGTTTTAAAAATGAAATACGCACCCACCTAAATGGAGTAAAATGCGTATGAGATAACTTTGGGTGCTCTAAAATCTAACTCTCATTTAAGGAACATTCATTAGGAGTACAAGGTGATCTCCCATGCTACTGTCATCAAAATGTCAACATTGTCAGGGTAGGTGTTTTTTCCAGGTGGGCTGTCATCTCAATATATTTCTTCTTTCAGTCTAAACTGGCTTCTTCTTGTCATCCTGACAGTTTTGTCAGTTGTAGGTCTGAATTTTCTCTGTAGATTTTGTTGCCTTCTTTGAAGAACAAGCAGTTCCCAGATCACAGCTGCTCTGACTGAGTAGTCTCAAAGTAGCACCAGAGACCATCCTCAGGGATCAAGAGCTGAAAGCTAACTAACTAGCTTGCTTAAGAGCATCTACAGAAATGCAGTTTCCTTTGGAAGAGTGGACTGGTGCTGGGCTATTCTTTCTTTGCTATCCACTTTCAGCAGAGGTTGAGAGAAGCTGCACAGAGCCAGATGGGGTAGGCCATAAGGATCCGCCACTGATACCTCTCCTCTTTTGCTGCATCCATGCCAATGACAGCATACAGCACAAGTAGAAGGAAAAGCCACAATGCTACTCAAACAAAGGGACCAACATATACATGTTCCCAGCAGAAAATTTGCATGCAATCTTTTAATTCCTACAACTATATTCAAATAATCTGCAAGATTGTCATTTGATTTACTTCATGCCTATTAAATCTTTATAAGAAATGTTCAGTTGTCTTAAATGACCAAGAAATGAGAATATCATAAGAGGCAGTATTGCAATCAATGCTGAGTAAGCCTCTTTAAAATCCTTCAGCTCAGGTCTAGAAAAGTCACTTCAGTGTATTGGAGGTTATTTCAAACTTTCTGCAACTGATCAGCCCTTAACTTCTTCATCTAATGTCATAGCAGTGATATCTGATATTGCCAGTGGGACAGCTGTATGTGTAGTGAAGAAATTTGTCTAAGGGAATCTGGACAGACCCCAGACATTCACTCAATACAACTTTCTCTACTGCCTCCAGAAACTACAATTCTCATTTCCCAATAAACTTTGCTGATCTCAAACTACTAATGTAACAGTGCACTTCACGTGTTTTTTATAGTCTTGTGCCTAGTTTAGCCTAAAAAACAGCAACTTCCTTAAATAAATCAATATCTGATTTGCTGAGTTTTAATAAATAACATGTATAAATGGTTACTATAAATAATAACACTGATTATCCTGTGTAATCAAACTCTTCACCTGCTGTGAGACGTACCACATTTATGCAGATCAGCTGTAGGCTTTTCATCCATGAAATTATAGAATGTATAATGTGATGGGCCATGATATATTTAGTGTACTGTAATTGCTTATTTATAAAAGAGCTATCAACAGCCCACTTTAAATAAATTCAGAAATCACCGTAGGGCATTTAAAAATGAATATTTTATATGACATTTCTAAAAGATTATGAGCATTTCTTTGAACAGTAAAATTAATGGCTGTTTTGCTGTTTAAAGTCATCCTGTGTAGATTCAGGATAATGGCATATAAACTGTAATTACTATATTTGTGTTTTAATTAGGAATATAATCATCCACCTCTCTCACGCTGCAGTTTTCTGAAATTAATACTGGGAGGGATTTAATATGGTCTGTTTACTCATAGAATGGTTATAAGAAAGTGAATGAATTAGGCAATAAGATATACACTTGCAGCTAACTTCTAGCAAGAAAAATCCTTCAGGATCATCCCTGCCTATTGCATTTTGAGACACTGGTTGATTTTCATCCTTTCCTGTAAATGAGGTCTAACATCAACTGGAGGAATCAGCTTTGCCTACTCCCTTGCATATATCAGCAACCTGCAATACATCTACTCAAAGTCTTTTTCTGGAAGGAACAGGAAAGTAGAAAGTAACCATCCTAACAGAGAAATCTAAAACTTCCAAAATCCTTACTGATACGAAGGCCACTTAGGTCTCTACTCATTTTTACAGACTGAGAAATGAATAGATAAATAAAAAAGCAATTTCATAATCTTAGTGACTGTCAACACCTATTCCATGTCTTCTAGAATAGTGTTATTAATATACATGTTGATCCGTAGAACAACATATCAAAATTATCATTCTGTTTCCACCTCCTCTGTGTTTCTGTGATTTACAAATAAAGCTTGAAGAAATGCCCAAAACCTATGACTACTGTGCTTTCTCTATCTGCAACAGAAAATTAAAATGATCATGTGTTCAGCTAGCGTGCCTTCAGCTGGATCTTAGCATAATACAAAGTTTATATTTATGAAACTAGCCTTGGTATTTCATTATACAGAATTGCAAATTTGGAAAATTAATGAAACCCGATTCCTCACAACTTTGTTTCATGGCTTGATCTTCCAGTGGTTAATAAGATAATTAACCTCCAGTAAGAATTTCCATGGGTGTGGTATTTGTTAAGTTTCTTGAACTTGTAGACTCTCTGGTATTTAGTGTCAGCGTTTCACTTAGAAGAGACATCAGTAGAACCTCTCATCCCTAATAAATCACATATTTCAGAGGAGATAAGTGATATCACTGACAGTGATCCTATAGCCCATCTGTCAGATTTGGTGGAAACCAGCAGATTTGGCTGAAGTTGCAGATATAGAAGTTTCTAGGAGCAGAAAGAAACATAAATCACTAAAAAAAACCACCTTACTTTCTTAAGCCAAAATAAGGACTTTCATGATACATTCACATTCTGTTTCCTTATCCAGCCTGAACTGATTTGTACAAAGCAGGAGAAAAATGGGAAATTATCATAAACTGTTCAAACAACGTCAAATTGAAGATTGGCTTAAGAGCTGGGTAAAAGTATAAATAGATTTTACTAAAAAAGTCTCATGTGTCCAATCTATTTCTATTCAAGAATCTTTTTCAGATGTTTTTTTCCTGCCTGTGTTTACATGATGTCTGCATGATTTCATTAATACACGTAAAACATTTTTTTCTCTCTTCTGATGTTAAATGGAATTATACTCTTGCAGTACAGGCAAGGAACAACAACTGAGATTTACAGGTGCCAGAAGGAAAACTCTTTATTGGTATATCTTGAACTAATTTCCCATTGTTTCTGGCTTTACAATACAGGGCAATCTGCAGTCACTAGACCATCATGAATGATGTATATTTTCACAGTGAATTGGATCAGAGCCAAGTTGCACAGATGTTTCTGTAATTGTGATGCATTAGGGAAATTTACTCTTCAGCATCCCACAAATACATATTTTCACCTGTGTAGTTTAGTAGAGAAGTTGGGCCTGTAAGATAAAATATACAGTTAAGATGGCTGGCAGAAAACCAACGAAGTATTACCTCCTTGAATTGTGTGTGTATGAATTTCTGTAACCACATTCCTTTGTTTCTGCAACTGGATTTCCAGCTTTTCTTCCACAGAGAAGGAAAAAACACTTGGAAGACTGAAGGAAAGTTTTAATTTAGTTACTGAAAACAAAAGAGGAAAATCTGCATTTTAACATATAATTTTATGGATAATCTTGAGACTAGGAAGTCAGTTAAACCTCAGTATCTATAATACCCTCATGCTGACATACAGATCCTAAAATCTTTGAAAAGTCTTAGGCTGAATATGCATGTGTGGCATAAGAGTGTCTGCATGAATTAGGTGAAATGCCTCTCTAAAAGCATCCAAATACTTCTCTGAAGAAAGTGCTTTTAGTTCAAGTCAGCATCATTAACTCCTACTCTCTGATGCCTCATAGAATAATCCTTTTCCAACATTTGTCTTAGTCATGACAAAAACCTTCTTTTGACTGCCTGGTGTCAAAGAATTTTTCCTCCTCAAAATATATATACCTTGAACTTTCAAGCAAGGAGAATTTAGCAACAGCAGTTCTGAACAAGAGACGATTTTGAGTGGGCTGCAGAAAACATTGTTGGAGAATCAGGATTTTCCCCCTCTTTGATCAAGCAGAAGCACACTGATCTTCACATAGCTTTAATAAAAATCTACTTGAGGGCTTTTTGTGGTTCTAAATTCAAAGTAGTATAGTAGGAAAAGTAAAGCCTCACTTCCAGTGTACACTAAAACATACTGTTGCAGTGGCAAGCTGCAGAGATAACTTGGAAAATGTGCAGATCTGACATTATTCTGGTAACCTCAGAACAGAGATAATGTCTGATACTATTCACTCTTCCCCTGACAAAAGTGCAAGTAACTCACACTAACAACAGAAAAGGAAGGCTCTTTAAAATACCCATAACTGATAAAATAATTGTTGACTCCAGTGCTTTTCTGTTGTTCATCTGGTGTTTTCTGAGGTTTGTCTAGCTCTCATCATTTAAAATGTATTCTCCTAATATTGTTCTGACAATCCTTCTGTCTTAATTATTGTCAATCTTATTAACCTCTCTGAAGAAATCAATATTGAAGGGTTAAATTTTTATCATAGGTCCACTGTAAATACTAGGATCTCTGATTCTCCCCATTGAATCTGTTTTACAGCAGTGTCACTGCATTGGTTCCAAAGGAATTACTTATGATTTACAGTGGTGTAAGAGCTGAGAAAAATCAAGCCTTAATAACGTGGTGAGCTCTATATGAAGGTTAAATGGAATAGGGGAAAGTTTATAGTCCAGAAGACCATGAAAACAGCAGACTTATGGAGAAGTAAAAAGAGGTAAGCTGATGAATATATGCTTGTGAGAAGGACAGCATAAAGAACGGAGAAGGTAAAGGTGAAGGAAAAGAAATAGAAATGTTAATTTGTAGTTGTTCTAAAAGAATGATAAAATGCAGTTGTTGAGAAGAAGAATTTGGTTTTAGGAACTGTTTCTTCATTAATGCCATCTTGGAGATTACATTTATTTTTCTTTTATAGTTCCTGTAAATCAGCAGTATTATTTCTGAGGCACCACTCTGCTGGCTGCCAAGATGTACGTTCAGCAACATTCAAGTTAAAGTCCTGAACAGCAGACAGAGATGCTTTTCTGGACTGGATTAACACAACAGAGTTCTGGAGGCTGTAATCCCTGCCGCTACACGGCTGCCCCTGGCTGACACCACCCAGGAGACCCACAGTTCCCCACTCTGCAATGAAAAGGGTCACATTGCTACACAGCTCCCAGCTGTTGATACAGTAGCCAAATCTTCACTTCTCAAGTTGCCACTAATGAAGGTCATCCCTCCCAGGATGGACCTGAACCATCTATTTTGACTTCAATAAGGCTTTCAACATTGTCTATCATAAAACAAATCATAAACAAACTGTTGATGTACAGGCTCGATTAGCCGACATCGAGGTGAATCAAAAACTAGCTGACAGTGACACAAAGTCTAGTTGGAGGAGTACCCCAGGGGTGAATACTGGGTCCAGCCCAGTTTAACATCTTCTCTAATGATCTGGATGGTGGAGCAGAATGTATCCTCTGAAAGTTTGTTTTTGATATAAAACTGGGAGGAGGAGTGGATATACCGGATACAGCATGCTGTCATCCAGAGCAACCTGAAGAGGCTGGAAATGGGCTGATAAGAGCCTCATGAAGTTTGACAAGGGGTATTGCAAAGTTCTTTTTTTGGTGAGGAACAGCCCCTTTGATCCAGTAAATGCTGGAGGCAGATCAAGTGGAAAGAGTCCTGTTAGTAAAGGATCGTGGCATCCTGGTGATCACCAAGGTGAACATAATCCAGTAGTGTTCCCTTGCAGCAAAGAAGGCCAATGGCAATCTAGGCTATGTTAGAGGAAGGGGAGATCATCCTTCCCCTATACTCAGCCTTGGTAAGGTCACACCTGTATTGCTGGGATCAGTGTTGGGCTCCTCAGTGCAGAAGACATGGAGCTACTGGAGAAAGACCCACTATAGGGCCACAAAGATGATTAAGGAAACAAAACATCTCTCCTATGAGAAAATGTCTTAGAGATATGATCTGTTATAAAATATAAACCTTTCACATACAGTACCCCATTTTCATCTCTCTGCAGCAAAGCAGACACAGGAGAATTTTTTTTTTTATTGTATTGTCAGAAAATCAGCTTGTTGTCATCAGCTTTGGCAATGTCTTTGTAAATCTCAGAATGCTTAAACCTTAAGTACCTCTGTCACCAGCATTAATATGCCTAGTTAATTATGTCACATACATTTCAAAGCAGTATTTTGCTTTCTGACAATGACGTAATAAGAAGAAAATTAAAAAGGAAATGAAACAAGTGGTTTGTTAAATTGGTAATGAAAAAATCAACTGAATACTGTAAGCAACATTTTTTGACTGCTATAACTCTTCTACTGTGATTTTCTTCTTCATCTATATGCAATTATTTGTAAGAAAAGCAAGCAGTGCTCTTTGATGGTTAAAGATACTATCAATCATTGTCTTGCTTGCAATGCTTCAATTGCTGTGGAAAAATACTGTCATTTTCATGGCTACAAACTGATGCATGGAAAATACCACCCACTCCCTACTCAAACAGTAATGTTTGCATATAAGAAGTGGAGGCAGTATTGGCAGGATGATGAACCATTAATAAACTTTTCTCTGTGCCTCCCAAGTATTTGGAAAGTGTACTGCATGACAATCAAGATCTTTATAGGATTAGCTTAATGGTTTGTCAACTTTACATTCCTGCATTGCTATTTTCTCTTAGAGCTTTTGTAAGTTTCATAATACACTGAACACTTGACCCTACTTTAAGTACCCTGTAGCTTTTCCATGATAAGTTGCACAAAGGCACGAGTCATTGAGATATTTGGTGTGACAGGGGGCTGATACCAGTTACCAACCTATGTGCAAATTCCTTCCAGTATTTTACCTTCAAGGATTGTCAGAATCTGCAACGCTATTGAGGATATCATGTAATTTGAAGTCATTTCCATACACAGGAGAGGAGTAAATGAAAACATTTAGGTATAAAGATAAATATATATATTAGAACTAAAATAGACCAACAGATCTGGCATGGGAAAGGGAAAGTGGAAGGGTTGAGGAGAAAAGGGGAAGGGAACTGAAAAAGAGAAAGACAGAGAGAGAGAGGAAGAGGAAGAAGAGATCATTCACATAAAAACCCTCAAAAACAGTGAAACTCCATAAAGCATCATTATTTCAGCTGTACTACTTTGCAGATTTTGCATGTAGCAAAGGGGGACACTAGGAAGTATAACACATAAGTAAGATAAAAGTATGCTAAGAACTATACTATCTGATTATCACAGAACAGAAAATGAGCAGAAAAGTTAAAGATTCAGATTTGATGATTACAATATCTCTCATTTTCTCTTTTCACTTTCCTTCACTCTCCTTATATTTTTGTAGCATGCTGTCAATGGTTTACGGGCAGGTTCAGCCTGGTTCCATGACTTTTGGGGCGGGGGACCCATGGACCCACACCCCGGGAAAGGGAAAAGGGAGAAAGGGTGGGGAGATAGGCCTAAAAACAAAATAGCAGAAACTATCTGAGGAGAAACAAACTAATTTACTAAATAAGATATCAGAATGCAAAACAACACACTATAATACAATAAAATTACAATTTAAGCTAATAAAACCAATAAGATGAGAGAGAGTGTCCAAAGTTAAGATAGGCCTTACTCTAATACTGATGGTGAGATGGCTGGGGAGTGAGATGCTGCTGGGACGAGAGACGGGATGAGAAGAGGAACGTCCCGTGATCTGTGAACAGTTTTGTCTTTCCCTCTGACTGGAAAATGGTAACAGGGCAGCAAAGTCCTCCAGGGAATGTAGTAGTTCTTCTCTTCTGAGAACCAGGTACATCCACTACATGATGTTATGATGTGGAATACCAGTAACCAAAAATCATAAAACCATGACACACGCTCACCTGTATTCTGGTACATTCACACCAGTACTGTCACAGTCTGAGTGTGTTTTATACTCCCATTTGAATTTAGAAATAATAACTACTTTGTTCATATTGTTGTTCATCTCCAATGGGCTTCAGAAAAATACAAAAGTGAAGACAGAGCATACATGTTGCTACCTGGAAAGCATGAGGCTTAATTCTCATGATTATTTGAACAGTCACAAAAGAGTCACATTATGAACACCTCAACAAAAGCAACAGAGGAATTATTACTATAGCTATGATAGCTTACTTCAAATAAAATTTCTCGGTTAAATTTACTTAGAGATTGTATGCATGTTTATATGCCTAAATGTCATGGTTTTGTGATTTTCAGTTGTTGGTATTCCACGTTATAACATCATGTAGTGAATGTACCTGGTTCTCAGAAGAGAAGGACTACTACATTCCCCAAGGTACTTTGCTCCTCTGTTACCATTTTCCAGCCGGAGGGAAAAGATAAAAACTTGCAGATCATGAGACTTCATTCCTTCTCTTTCCTCCCGTCTATCGTCCTGGCAGCACCTCGCTCTCCAGCCGTCTTATTGTCGGTAGCAGAGTAAGGCCTACCTTGATTTTGGACATTCTCTCTCTCTGTATTGGATTTATTAGCTTAAATTGTAATTATATTGTATTATAGTGTGTTGTTTTGCATTCTGATATCTTATTTAGTAAATTAGTTTGTTTCTCCTCAGATTGTTGCCTCTGTTCTTTGCTCTCAGGGCCATCTCCTTACCCTTTTTCCCTTTTCCCTTTTCCCAGGGCATGGGCCCTTGGGTCCCCCGTCCCCTTTGTCACGGAACCGAGTCAAACGCCCATAAACTGTTGACAATAAAATATGTAATTTGGTAGTACCTTTTATGTACTGTATCATATGCAGATATCATCATTAGGAACAATAAACAGCATCCATTTACTAATAGAAACCATCCATCAATACATGTGGTTTGTATAATACTGAATGCTGTATAAGTCATCTTTGATTCATCGGTCTAAATCACCCTGGGTAAATTAGTAAATCTGAACAGTCTAGGTAAATGTAAATTGAAATTCAATTTTTAAGTGAGCTTTTTGACTGCATCATAATTCCTAAGTTGATCATTTTCTTACCACAGTGAATGAACTCATTTCTTTCTGTTGAAAGTAACAGGAATATTTGGAGAGTAGAGTCTTACTCTTTATTCACAGGACTGGCCAATAATTGCCCTGTGGAAGAACAGTTTTGTGTCTTAGAACTATTGCGAGCAGAATTTTACAACACTATTACTTCTAGGAAGTATTTCCAGTCCAATACATGATAGCTGTTCATTACTAATTCTGGCAGATAAGCATTAGCATTAGTGCGCAACTTTTTCAGCTTTTTCTTCACCGGTAAGGCTGCTACTTTTCCCGTGAGGATTTTCTAGGTTTCTAGAGCTTCAGCTATAACAGGGACATTAAAAACAGGCAAAATGGGAGGGAGCACAGAAGTATTTGTTATTTTTTCATCTGAAGATGCACATACCATACAAGACTAGAAAGGATAAGAAACCTGACAGATCGTTCATTTCTGCTGATTTATGGTAAGATGAGGCAGTGGTAGTGCTGTCATTTCACTTAAATGGAAGATGGAAAAAGGGGGAATTTGTTTCAGTATTTAAATCATCACAAATCAAGTTAGACTATGTAAAGCCATTTTACAGAAAAGGTTTCATGGTTGTTTTCGTCATTTGGGCATGACAAAACAGTGTAATGATTTCACATTCAAGGTTTTATAGGCTCCCCTTAGGGTGTTAGACGTTATATTTAAAAGTCACACCTAGTCTAACTGACAAAACTCACATGGCTCCTTATCCTAATTTGCATCTCCCACACTACTGAGGGAGTGACTGGAGTGGAAGCTTAAAGTTAAGTTGCAGTTATTCATTGCATTCTAACAACATTTCAGTTAATTAAATATTTACTAAACATTCTGGTCCCAAATCCCTTTTATAAACAAGTTACATCAGAGACAGGCAACTCAAAGGAGATGACTACAGTTCACCAGTTTGAACTCTTTAAGCCCAAGCACACACTACATGAAAGCAGAGGCAAATCTTTGTACTGAGATTACTTCCCATCCATCTCAGCACGCGCAGTTCCTAAAACACACACTATGGTCAGGCATACTAAAATGGAGCAGACATCTTCATTAACTCTACCCTCCATCTCTGTGCATCCTATAAACTTCTGAATATATACAAATACTATTTAGAAACGTCCAGGTTCATACGTTAACAGTTCAGCATTATGAAGCGTAGTATTAATAATGAAAATATGATGAAGTAAGTAATGAAAATACTGGCTGTATTAGGCGCACACAGTGAGTTGCAAATCAGCTATGCAGGTTCTCAAACTCAGTTAGGGATTATCAACTTGGGCAGAGTACACTGCTTACACTGCTCTGCTGTCTGTAGCATTGGGACTAGCCTGACTTCTTCTATTTCTGCTAGCTGACTGCTAGTTTAATTGTGTGGCATGGACATGCACCTAATATCATAACTTTCTTGTGAAAAGACTGCAAATAACATTTTACACACAGAAGACAGACAATTTTACATGAAAGCACACACTCTCCCTTCCTTTCAGCCAAATGTGTCATCTTACAAGTGGTACGGGACCACCCTTGGGATAAGTCAAAGAACTAAAAACATCCGTTGTAAATATATAAATTATAAGAGATCACATCAAGTGGCCATGATTTTCAGTTGTTTTTGCTATGTCATACACTGAATGTTTACTGGGGAAGATCTCACACATATTTACTGGTGAAATTCAATGATTAAAAAAAAAAAAGACAAAACAAAAACTCAAATAGAGCACTTTGATGGTGCCCAGAGAACTGGAGTATTAAAGATATGAGGGATGCCTAATAAATTACACTCACCGCATGGTTTATCAGATAAAGATAGTAACTACTTAGGAAAGTGCCAAGTACATAAATGGTGAACACAAACAATACATGTAACTTAAAACACATAATTTCCATAATGTTTCTTTCTCATCCTCTTTCTAAAACATTATTTTAGTCTTTACTTTTTCTTGAAGATTTTCACCATTCCAATATTAAAGTGAAGGGAATATACTCTCTATATGAAATTTTGGTAATAGAAAAATCAACAAAAAAACCAGATCTCCTCAATTTCCTCAGATTTTATTCTCTTAAAATAGATAGCTTTAATATTTTTAGTAATTCTGCAGTCTTGCCTAGATTAAGAATGAAAATTTTAAAATGCTTTGAATCCTTCTCAGTTTTCCAAGAACAAATAAAATGTATATTCTTTTCAAATCCTCAAGGGTCAAGCTGTACTAATGGCTGGGTAGTGGCCAACAGTCTTGACTGTCAGCATGACTGTCTGTGGGACTTAATCCTGTGTCTAGTGGAAAGTCATTTTCTTCTAAATATTATCATTTCTATTGCCAGAGAGAGACACCTTCTCTCATATCACAAAAAGAAATGGACAAGCTGTGGGAGGGAACAGATAAAGTACTACCACTTTAGAGAGAGTACCACCTCATATTTGGTTATAACACGTTCTAGAACTTACTGAAGTAATTCAACCAGCAAATGAATTAAACTTCAAACATGCTTTAAAAGATAAAGGTCATAGCCTTCTTACCAGGAAAAACTTGTCAGAATTAGTGAAAAACTTCAGTCCAGGCAGCGCATCTGGAAATCCAATAAGATTCCCAGACTACTAAAAAATTTAATGAATAATATATCTTCTTATTGAATTCCAGTTTTATTCTAATATTATTGAGTTTACTTCTCAGAATATGTGTTTGCTGGTACAAAATCTCTTTGTGTACATCTGAAATACTCACCAGATGAACAAAAGTACATAAATGAGATGGAATTACAGGAACACAAATGGTATGAAATATTCCAAAAAATCTAGCTCTGCTATTCCTATGTATCTCAACTTCTGGTTGATCAAAACTGGTCTCTCATGTGGATAAGAAAATGTAGAAAAGTTGCAACATTATTTGTCTTCAAGTGGAACATCAGAACAGCCCTCAAAATTTGATCACACAGGACACAGTACCTGCCTACACAGAAGTCTCCTAAAATGTGTCACAAGCCCACTCTCATGACATAATTGATACAAACCGACCTGAGCACTGCAGCTCAAATGAGCAGCAAATACAGACTTTTTCTGCAACGTTCAGCATTGCGTACTATACAGCACTTGCAGAACAGTTTTTCAGATGAGGACCTCTGCCTTAGCTTGCACTGCTTGCTGACCAGTCAGAGACAGCTCTATCTTTATAAACTTCTAAACATTTCTGCCTGACAACATTAAAGAAAATTCACAACTGTTTTGCTGTGATCTTGTCACCAGCATGAATAAGAATTCTGAACTGGATGCAAACTACTGATTAACTAAATATTTCACTTTTCAGAAAGGGTCATGATTTTTGGATGCTATGATGGACATGCAGAAGCTCTTCCACCCATGGTCTAGACTCCAAACCAATTACAATATTCATTTCCTATCTACCCTGACTTGAAATGAAAATGTCATTCATTGACTTTGAGTTATCTCCTTTTCTAAGTCCTCTGAACATATATGTGACTTAAAAATGAGGATTAAAAAATAGTCCAAAATAAATGTTAAAAAAGCAATACCTTTTGAAATAGAAAAACTTCTGTTAAGCATTGGCATATTGTTGACTCAGGACTTTTTTCCACAGAGTTCTTTGTTTACCTTAAATACATCACCAAATGTTTATATGCTCAATCAACAATAGAGAACTCTCACTACTGCTTGATGATTCATTCTTAAAATACTCTCCTTAGTAAATCACAGTTATAAAAATATGATTTCTTAAAGACAGTACAGTGGCAAATGCAGCTTATATAATAAGAACATTAAATAGTAAAAAAAAAAAATAATCATTTTAAATAATCCATTGTGTTACAAAATATATTTGCTTTAGTATGCAGAAGTCATATCCACTGAATGCAGTGCTAAATAGGCTACATTCTATTGTATTTTACCTTCAGGGACTGTGGGATTTTATTCTTTCTAATGTGCTATTCACTTAAAAGTTTCATTGTTATTACAATGTATGTTTGTGGTGTTTATTTTTTTTTTTTCTGTTTTAGCAATGCTTTTTTAAAATAAATTGATTCATTTCCTAGGTATTCTGTTAACTACATGGGATAATATCTGAAATGCTTACAGTGTTTCTAACAGTTTGAGGAAAAAACATGAAATGTTTTCTAGCAGATTATTTATATTAATGATACCCTCCACTAGAATAAGATTGTCCCTTCTGGCTCCATTCTCGTTGTTGTTGTTATCCAAGTGGTGACACTAAAGAAAAGAAAAACCACATTAACAATAATGAATCCTTGTTTATGCAAGCTCAAATAGGAAATTTAAAAAAGAAGAAGAAGAAGAAGGAATGAATAATGAAAAACGAAAAAATAAATTGATTTTATCTTGGTTATATTTTCTTCTAATGAAAAATACTTCCAAAAGGTAGAAAACTGCTATTTAAACCTTACAAGTCACTCATGACATGAAACAAAAATACCCTTAAGCATTTTTGTATTCTAGACTTATTTAGGTTTTCATGGATGGAGAATGGTTTGGTAAACTTCCGTAGCCTTTAGCTCACATGTTATCCCAACACAAGTACTGGTGGTAATATCTATCAGGATCCAGTAGTGAAGTGTGCTGAAAGACAAGGGGTAGATTTATTTAGAGACACATCCAAGGTTATCTTGTAATAGCAAAGTTCATCACAGTTCAGGTATATACAGCTCAGATACGCACATTTATACACAGTGTATGCACAGTTAAGACACATGCAAGTGTCATATCATCTTCTTGGTAGAGTTCTCGATTCTTGGTGGAACCAGGAGAGGGGACAGCAAAACGGCGACCTTGGACTTTTGGAGGGCAGACTTTGAATTGTTCAGGAGGCTGGTAGGAAGGGTTCCTTGGGATTTGGTCCTGGAGGGTAAAGGGGTCCAGGAAGGCTGGTTGCTCCTCAAGAAGGAAGTCCTGAAGGCGCAGGAACAGGCTGTCCCCCTGAGCTGCAAGATGAGCCAGCGGAGAAGGAGACTGGCATGGATGAACAGGGAGCTTTTCCTGAGGCTCCAGGAGAAAAAGAGAATCTACCTCCTGTGGAAGACGGGCCAGGTAACTCAGGGAGAGTACAAAGAGGTTGCCAGGATGTGCAGGGAGAAAATTAGAAAGGCAAAGGCCCAGCTCGAATTAAGCTTGGCTGCTGGGATTAAAGAGAACAAGAAACTCTTTTACAAATATATTAACAGTAAGAGGAGGACCAAGGAGAATCTCCATTCTTTACTGGACGCGGCTGGGAATGTGGTCACTGAGGACAATGAAAAGGCTGAGGTTCTCAATGCCTTTTTTACGTCTGTCTTTAAAAGCCAGACCAGTTGTCCTCAGAGCACTCTACTCTGACCTGGAAGTCTCGGATGGGGAGCGAAACAAACCCCCCATGATTCAGGAGGAAATGGTCAGAGACATACTACTCCACCTGGACTGCCACAGGTCCATGGGGCCGGACGAGATCCACCCGAGAGTACTGAGGGAGCTGGCAGAAGAGATAGTCAAGCCACTTTCCATCATCTATCGGCATTCCTGGTCAACTAGAGAGGTCCCAGAAGACTGAAAACTTGCCAATGTGACTCCCATCTACAAGAAGGGTCGTAAGGAGGATCCGGGGAACTACAGGCCCATCAGCCTAACCTCGGTGCCAGGGAAGGTTATGGAGCAGATTGTCCTGAGGGAGATCACGCGGCATTGGCAGGACAACCGGGGGATCAGGTCCAGCCAGCATGGGTTTGTGAAGGGCAGGTCCTGCTTGACCAACCTGATCTCCCTCTATGATCGAGTGACCCGTCTGGTGGATGAGGGAAAGGCTGTTGATGTGGTCTACCTAGACTTCAGCAAAGCCTTTGACACTGTCTGCCACAGTATTCTCCTGGAGAAACTGGCAGCCTGTGGCTTGGACAGGTACACCCTTTGCTGGGTAAGGAGCTGGCTAGAGGGCCGGGCCCAGAGAGTGGTGGTGAATGGAGTTAAATCCAGCTGGCGACCGGTCACGAGTGGTGTTCCCCAGGGGTTGGTGCTGGGGCCTGTCCTCTTCAGTATCTTTATTGATGACCTGGATGAGGGCATTGAGAGCAGCACCCTCAGGAAGTTTGCAGATGACACCAAGCTGGCAGGAAGTGTCGATCTGCCTGGGGGTAGAGAGGCCCTCCAGAGAGATCTGGACAGGCTGGATCTCTGGGCTGAAGCCAATGGGATGAGGTTCTACAAGACCAAGTGCCGGGTCCTGCACTTTGGCCGCAACCCAGGCAGTGCTACAGGCTTGGGGCAGAGTGGCTGGAAAGTTGTATGGAGGAAACGGACCTAGGGGTATTAGTCGACGCTCGGCTGAGCATGAGCCAGCAGTGTGCCCAGGTGGCCAAGAAGGCCAATGGCATCCTGGCTTGTATCAGAAATAGTGTTGCCAGTAGCAGTAGGGAAGTCATTGTCCCTCTGTACTCAGCCCTGGTGAGGCTCCACCTCGAGTACTGTGCCCAGTTTTGGGCCCCTCCCTGCAAGAAAGACATTGAGGCCCTGGAGCATGTTCAGAGGAGGGCAACAAAGCTGGTGAGGGGTCTGGAGCACAGGCCTTATGAGGAGTGGCTGAGGGAGCTGGGATTGTTCATTCTGGAGAAGAGGAGGCTCAGGGGAGACCTCATCGCTCTCTATAACTACCTGAAGGGAGGTTGTAGTGAGCTGGGGGTCAGCCTCTTCTCTCTTGTAACTAGTGACAGGACGAGGGGGAATGGCTTCAAGTTGCTCCAGGGGAGATTTAGGCTGGACATTAGGAAATACTACTTTTCTGAAAGAGTGGTCAGGCGCTGGAACGGGCTGCCCAGGGAGGTGGTTGAGTCACCATCCCTGGAGATGTTCAAGAAACGTTTAGATATAGCGTTGGGAGACATGGTTTAGTGGGATTGTTGGTGGTAGGTGGATGGTTGGACTAGGTGATCTTGTAGGTCTTTTCCAACCTAGCTAATTCTATGATTCTATGATTCTACCTCTCAAAACCAGCAGATCATTTTCTTTTGTTTTCTCTTTGGTTTGCAGTTCGTTACAGACATGATTTTCTTTTGTTTCTTCTGCCATAAAAGTTAGGATGCATCAAATGCAAATTGCAGACAGCAAACTCAGGCAAACAGGAAACACCATTATATCCTATAACGCATACTGAAGGCATGGATCTGCTTTCAGCATTATGGATTCACACTGGTACGTAAATCTGCTGGAGAACTTCATGGAAGAATACTCAGTCTCTGGTTACTAAATACAAAGGTATCACATCTTGGTTGGAAATTTCCTGGGGCACATATCACTTGAGGCCAGGAGTTCGTAAAACAGAAGGATCACTATCTGCTTACTCTGAGCTTTCACTGGGGCTATTTTCAGCATGAGCTCCTATTCAGATGTGGTATTTCTGCTCCCACATTCTAGTTACTAAAAAAAAAAAAAGGTTGAAATTCTGACTGACATTAATACTTCACTGTTTGAGACTAATAAAGAGACAATGTGCTCCTATCAAACATTATTGTTGAGAAAGAAATTAGGAACAGACTAATCTGTAGAAGTGTGAATTCTTCAGCACTCTAACTAAATGCTCATTGCTTTCTCCTGCTGTGTACAGAGCCCTAAAACTGAGAGTGCACACAGACTGCTTTCAGGCTGAGACTCCTCCCAGCAGTGGAGGAGAGAAAGAAGGAAATTCCTTCAAGTTTTCGTAGCAGAAGACAGGGGAATCTTTCCCACTGCCCTCTCTTGCTCAGATCCTGTGGAAGGAAAAGAAGTGAGAGTAGTGCCCCAGAAAGATACCTCTGCCTTGAGAAAACAGACCAGGAACTTGGAGCAGAGAAGTGGTTTGCTGGGTGCAGCAGTGCAGAAGAGGCATGAGAAAAAGCCTGGAAGTAAAGATCATAATGAAATTTCACCTTTGTTCTTTCTTTCTTGTGGCAATGCAGAGAGTGTTTTCCTGGAACTGTGTTTTGAATCTGGAGAAGAAATATTTCATCTATTTCTGTAGGATATTGTTCTCACTCATCACTGCTGACATATACGTACTCTTCTGCTGAGAAGGAACATTTAAAGTTATTGAGTACTGACTTATACTGCATAAGAGACATCATTCAGAGGAAGTCTTACTGTAAGACTACAAACTAAGGAGAGTTTTTAGGAAAGTTGTTGTATGTGCACAGAGCCATCCCATGTCATTCACAGCCGAATGCCGTTTTTCATCTTTATCAAAATTACTTGATATCTTTTTGTAAATTTTTACAAGATAGTCCAAACTGTTATGAACAACTCTTCAATCTCATTCTGCAAATTCGGCTAATTTGGTACACCTTAGCTGAGTTCAACTCAAATTTTTAAAATCAAAATTGATAAATAATAAATAAAACAGATTTTTCTCTTCTCATATCTTTTCATCTCTTTGCTTTTTCCCCCTATATTCTCTTCTTTTCCTGGAAATAAGCCATTGTTTTCCCAATGCAAAAAGAAGAAATAGGATATAAAATGCAAACTCTCATTCCCAAACCCGTAAGATAATCATGTACCTTCTGCTGTTGCTGTTGATCCTGCTGCCAGCACTGTGAGCAGTTCCAGTGCTTCTATAGCAACAGCTACTTCCAACAGTGCAATGCTTGCAAGTAATTTAGGTGCGTAAGACAACTACATTTTAGGGAGATCTGCATGTTATGCACTAGAAACACAACCTTGTCAGTAAAAACCGAGCCTGCCTCCAATTACAATTCTTCTGTATCTTTCCCAGGTCCCCTACCACTTTCTTGGGCAATATCAGTTTGCAAGGAGACATTAGGAGTGCAAAAAAATGAACAAGCAATCAGACCTAAAACCAAATATAATCCTTCCACCCAAACAAAGACAAACAAACAAACAAACAAACAAACATAGAAAAGTAACAACCACAATAGCATAGCAGTTGCTAACAGGTAACAAACTGTACATGCTCAGGTAGGATGATCATTGTAGTAGGCGGAGAATCTGCGCACGAGATGTAACACGGTAGGACCTCCCCTGCTCTGTTAGTAGGCATAGACAATGAGCGTTGACAAAGCTAACGAGGCTATATAAGACACTGTAAAGTTACAATAAACGCCATTTTGCTGCTCACCATATTGGTGTGCATGTGCAGTGAGTGGCCGGGGACGGGAAGTCCTTACGAGCAGGGCAACAAGAGAACGGAACTAGATGCAGTGGATGCTGCAGATCATTTCAAACCAAGATAAAGCTGCTAAAGTATTTCTCCTTCATTTAGTAATATACCCATTACCGTGGGTCTACTAAGCGTCATGTTTCATCTTTTTGGTGTCCAAAAGACATTTCTCAAACTGTTGGATCAGTTACAACCACAAAATTCTTTTTCCCAATCCAGGGAGTTTTGTTGCTGTCTGTCATCTAGAGAAGAAGTATGGGCAGGTAAATAGAAGCATATTCAAATTGACCACTTCAAAGATTACCTCAAATTATCAGAAAACCTTGAGGCATAATGGCATAATGTAGGATTAGTAAGCATGCCTTTGAACATGATAATGTGATTCAGTTATTTACTCAATTCAGTGCCTGAGTATAACCAGTATAAGACATTAAGAATTGAACAAATGAGCATACGTTATAGAAGCATAAAGCTGAATCAAGTAGTGGTATTTACAAAACTGAGCACATGTGGCTCACACAAACACTGAGCCTCGCACTTCTGCTTGACAGCAAGGCTCTGCAAACAGTAAACTGTAGATGTCTTTATAAAAGATCAATAAACATGAAGATTTCACACAGCACTTTCAAAGGTATTGGCTGCTGCAGAATTCAGTAGGGATATCACCTAATGCTGCTACATAAATCTAGAGTTAGAAGGAAGTTTTGCTCACAAGAAGGCTATGTGAAGTAGAAAACATAGTAATTTAGTGAAAGACAGTTCAAAAGATTAAAAAGCTCCAATTCCTGATGCCCCTGGCTTTATTTTCTCCTCCAACCCACCCTCATGATGACAGCTAGCAATGCTCAAAGAACTCCATATGACAATGGCCCAGCACAATATTTATTCTCTAAGTTTTGCTCATGTTCCTGGATTCTTATTCACACTGATAAAACGAATACAGAAATGCATGGAATAATAAATCCTCCCAAGAAATCAGATTCTTCTTTGTTTTCTAGCACTCTTGCAACAAGGCTCAATCCCAAAGAAATATTTTAAGCGGGGTGAAAGTGGCATCTTCATGTTTGTTATTGCATGGGAATTAACAGGTCATGGCCTGAACCAATGGTTGAGCACCAGGTGAGAAGGCATGCCCAGGGAGCTCAGGTGCAAGGAATACACTCCTGTGACAGGAAGGGGTGTATGTGAATAGAAGGCATTGCCATTGCCTTCCTTTGCTCCACAATTATCTCTTGCTGAGATTCAAACTGATATTTCATATCAGTTCTCAACGTAGCAGCCTACAAAAATACATATCTCCTTTTTTTTCAGAAAAAGAGACAAAGTGAGCTTAAAATGCTTAAACCCTTGTCTTCAACGAGCAGAAAAGGAAAACATTCAGCTTGTTCCTTTAGAAAGCACCCATTCAGCATTTGTGGCTCCATTTGGTAAGGCACTTGAGCAAATCTTTTCTATTACCAGTTCAGATTTCACCATCCCCGCTCATTCTTCTGAACTAATCTGCAAGACAATAAGACATAGCCTACCTACCATAGCTCAGACCCCACTTCTAAAAATAAAAGAAGATGCAGTCTCATAGCTAGAAGATTGCCAAAATACAGACAAGCTCATCATGCAAAAGATGAGACTTGGCTATCATCAGTTTATAAGATGTCCATCTTCCAGTCTATGGAGTTTCTTGCTGAAAACAAATCTATATTTAGGCCTGGAAAATAGTGGGTAAAATTGAAAGTTTCCTGTATAACCTTAATCAAAGTCAAATGTGAATGTAACGCATCTGTATCTCAGTAGACAAAAAAAAAAAAAAAGGGGGGGGGGGACAAAATTGAAGATTCTTAACTTGTTTGCAGCCTATAAATCCTATTGGCAAACTATGTCAGCCAAAGTGGGGAAAAAAGATCTTATTAATGCAGATGTTAAGCAAGACAGGGCTTTTGCTGAGGCTGAACCTTGGTAGAAAATATTAACCCTGTAGACAACTGACAACAAATGTAAGAAATAACAGACAAAATTTTCTTACAGTATGAGACTTTTAGAATAGTCTAGTGAAGAGGATTATTCACTGGACTTCTCTGCCTTGGTACTGCTAACTATGTCTGGTCCAGATTTCTCTGGAGGGTAACTAAATAGTGCAGACACCACCTTATGCTGGAGTCACTTGTTAACGCATGTGAAGAGACCACAATCCTTTGGTAGACATTTCCTCCTCCATTAAAGTCTGAGATTTTTTGCTCAGCTCTCAGTTTCTCACCTTCTGTTTCTGGCCCAGCTGAGAGTCTGCTTAACATTTATTTTCTGTTTTGAGCACTTTCAGGCTTTTCCTCCCACAACTGCACAACCCTTAGCTTGTCAACTCCTTATACAGTCCTCTTTTTTTCTTAGAAGCCTCTACTGACTAAATGCCAGTATCATCATTCTTTCTGAATCTAAAACTAAAAGGAAATATGAAATGTACTTCTTTTCTCCGTGAAGGAGAGTATTGTGCCCTACTAAATCATTTATGCCAATAACTATTTATCTGTATGCCTGAGAAAAGCACTACTCCGGATAAATGCTATGTTTTTGGACTCGTAGCCTCCAAACAGACATGAAAGCAGCCGAATTTGATTCTCCCACTTTGTGCTGCTAACCTGCTGCCTCACCCATTTCTAAGTATGCAAGTAAAACATTCTATTGCACTATAAATTCAACATCATACTTGCTGGAATAAAGTGAAACCGTTT
This sequence comes from Numida meleagris, assembly GCF_002078875.1. Classification (NCBI taxonomy): domain Eukaryota; kingdom Metazoa; phylum Chordata; class Aves; order Galliformes; family Numididae; genus Numida; species Numida meleagris. The sequence goes on from NC_034411.1 coordinate 53,137,240, forward strand.
ATCACAATGATGTCCTCATTTTTTTCCACGTACTCTTCTCCAGCTTCTTGAATATAAAAAAATAGTATTTTTGCTCTTCAAGGGAAAAATAAATATATCATACCTCAGTATCATTCTTAGTGTGTGTACACATATATTAAAACCAAGCTTAGTAACAGAATGCATATAATCATTTCCAGTAGTGATATGAAGACACAAAGACTCCCCAGGCTACCTCAAACTTCATGCAGAATATCAACATGATAAACAAAAGAAGAAATCTCAAGAAATCAAGAAAGCATACTTGATAGACTGAGAGGGGGAGGGGAGAAATTAATTTGTCTTTCACTGAATTATTTGCCTCTGAAATAATTCTACACAGTATCAGAGAAACTCTGAGGAAATTCATAACACTGTAACAAAGAAATGAAAAAAGTGTCACCCTTCAAGAAAGACCAGACATTTTGTTCGAACAGAAATTGCTATAGCATCAACTATGGCAATCCCAAATGTTCAGAAAACAGAACCAATTATAGAAGAATAACAGTATTTTCACTAGTCATAGAAGTCATTTTTAATGGTACCACATATTTTTGTGTGTGTGTGTGGCTTTTATATCTTCAGGGTACACTCTGCTCACATACAAATCCTTCTCTGCAGACTGAAATGAAAAACATGATGATGAAGTAAAAATGTTTTACTTGCATAGCTGGTATGGAATAAAAATGAAGAAAAATTGGAAGAATATGTCTGCTTATTTAATCACAGGTTCCATCAGCAGTGGCTTTAATCAAGATACCAAAGTAAAACCACTGAATGTAGTAAGCACTAACTAGGTTGATCTGTCTGTCTTATAAAAATAACACAACAAATATACCATCATATTTGAGAGTGGGACAAATTCAGAGAAAGCCTTCTGGGAGAGGTCTTCACCACAGAGAAAAGCATCCTCCCAGCACCTTTCCTTCCAGCAGGTATTTGGCTGAGATGGTCATATCTGGGTGAATGCTGTGGCTTCAGCCCACATCCCACTCTCTCATGCACATAGTAAAAACTCATCTCAACACAAAAAATCACTCAAGTCACTCTCTAATGCATGTAATATAGATGATAAAAATAGCATTATATTTTCATTCTTTCCAACAACCTCATTTGAGAATAAAAATTCATTCTTTAAGTCACCACAATCTAAAGCTTATTATTGACCTTAATTCTGGTTTGAATTTGATCTTAGCAATAAAACAGAGAATGTTTTCAACCTCCCACTACTCCTCTGCAGGGCAGTCAGCCAAAAAGCAAGACAACATCATCACCACAGTTTGATACTGTAATTCTGCCCAGAATTTTTCTGCATATCATTTCCACACAAGCATGCAGAACAAAGCTGTGTGTATTGTATGCACACAGACCATGTTCTGCATTTGGAATAATTGTACTTAGGCCATCAGTCATTCAAAAGTTTGTTTTGAATGTATTTCCAATATTAATGGATATCTTTCCACAAGCAAGCCTGAAATACTGAATGTGGTAAGAAACTGCCATTACTAAAAGTGAATGTGAAGAGATTTCATTCAAATTCTGCTCTGTCCACTTTCCCTGCTTCAATGCTGTCAGATTTGACAACACTGACAATGAAGAGGTCGATGCTCCAAGATTGTGACAATGGAGTAGAGAGAGAAAAGAAATCTTCCAGATATGAGTCGAGTAACATTATATGTTTTGGCTCTGTGAGCTCAAGTGATTAGAACTAGGGAATAAATATGCTTCAATGTGAACAGTTGTTCCCATATCACAGACTCTGAATGAATGTATCCAGCACAAAGGAGAGAGCTGCACAGCACAAACAGACTGAAGTCGAGTCTGACACTCTGTATTTCCACAGGATATTTATCAAACCATAGGTGGGTTAGTTTCTGTTTTAAGATAGTCACAAAGCCAAAAGCTAGGAAAATAATTCAGTCTTGCTTTCAGACTGAAAATTGAAATAAATTCCTGTAGGATTTGCACAAGATGAGTGATATCTTAGTGGTAGTTTGCTAATTACTGTAGAAAGAAAATCAGACATGGCATACTGCTATTGAAGCAGTGAAACAAGTATGTTCACTCATATATAGAATCGTAGAATCATAGAATTGCTCAGGTTGGAAAAGATCTTCAAGATCATCAAGTCCAACTGCAACCTAACCATACTACCCTAACTCTAACAACCCACCACTAAATCATGTCCCTGAGCACCACATCCAAACAGTTTTTGAACACATTCAGGGATGGTGACTCAACCATCTCCCTGGGGAGCCTGTTCCAGTGCTTAACAGCCCTTTCTGGAAAGAAGCTTTTCCTCACATCCAACCTGAACCTCCCCTGGCTCAACTTGAGGCCATTTCCCCTTGTCCTGTCACCTGTCACCACCGAGAAGAGACCAGTCCCTCTCTCACTGCCATCACCTTTCAGGTATTTGGGGAGAGCAATGAGGTCTCCCCTCAGCCTCCTCTTCCCCAGACTAAACAGCCCCAGTTCCTTTAGTCTCTCCTCGTAGGGCATATTCTCCAAACCTTTCACCAGCCTTGTTGCCCTGCTTTGGATCTGCTCCAGCACCTCCACGTCCTTTCTGTATTGAGGCACCCAAAACTTGAACACAGTACTCAAGGTGGGGCCTCACCAATTCCAATTGCAGGGGCAGGATTACTTCCCTAGACGTGCTCACTACACCATTCCTGATATAAGCCAGGACGCCATTTGCCTTCCTGGCCACCTGGGCACACTGCTGGCTCATATTCAGCTGATTGTTCATCAGCACACCAAGGTCTCTTTCCATCAGGAAGCTTTCCAGCCACTCCACTCCAAGCCTGTAGTGTTGCCTGGGGTTGTTGTGGCCAAAATGCAGGACCCAACACTTGGCCCTATTGAAACTCATATGGTTTATTATTTGGTGGCCCATAGATCCAGTCTATCCAGGTCCCTCTGTAGAGCCTTTCTACCCTCCAGCAGATCAGCACTCCCTCCCAACTTGGTGTCGTCTGCAAACTTACTGAGAGTGAGACCATAAATATGGTTATGGACGTTTTGCCACCACACTTATTGTAGAAGTGCATAAACATGAAAAGCTGAACAACCTGTCAATCTTAAATATATTCTAGCATGCAAGGAAACTGAGAGGAGGGGATTTCAAGAAGATGCTTGGTACCTACAATTTCTGCCTAGTAATTATACTATCAATTTTGTCTTATTGGAAAACAACATAAAGTAGAACAGAAAATGCTAGGACAGAAGCAAGTGTTTAATTTTATTAGAAAGAAAAAAAAGAAGAAGAAGAATGACACTGTAGAGATTCCAATTCTCATTCTCTTCACTAAATACCTTTATCCTACTCAGACCACTTTAAAATGAAGTAGTGGCATCTGCTGTCTTCACAAGTACATGCATAATTATAGATAACCAGCTTACAGGTATTTCAGTCCACACAATTAAACTCATCAGCTGAGAGTTGTTTGTGATACTCTCTCACTCATAAAAATCATCAATTTCTAATGACATTAATTAGAAATTTTTGACCACAACAGGCTTGAATACTTGAGCTAGCAGCAGCACTCTTATCCTCTGCCATAAGTAACTTAAAGAGCTCAATCTGTGTAGCTTATCAAAAACATTGAGAGTTGACTTGATTATGGCACGTAAGTATCTTCACAGGGAATAAATACAAGAGTTCTCTAAACTAACAGAGATATAACAAAAAATGGGAGCTGAAAACTGAAGTCAAGCAAATAAAGTGAGAAATAAGGCTAACTTTTTCTTAACTGTAAGGAAGCAAACCACTGGAGCAATTTCCAAAGGAGTAAATAGATTTTTGATCTCCTAAGGTTTCAAGAACAACACTGAATGCCTTTCAGAAAGTTACGTTTTTGCCTAATACAGTATGCTTTAACTGAGTATCAGCTACAAAATATCTTGGAGAATTTAATGATCCATGATATCCAACAGGTCAGACTACAACATTTATTACCATGAGAGTGTTAATATTTTTTTCCTATGCCAATTGATGTTGTAGCAAAACAGACTTCCAAGCACGCATTCCTTCCTTGAAATGTGACATAGACTGAAGTAGCAACTTAAAATGCTGAAAACAAGTTGAAAACAATAACAACAAGAAAACAACAAAAACAACAAGCTCCGAGCTTGACCGCTATTACCTGCGTTCCATATTCTGGGTTAACATGGTTGAGGATAAAAGACAAAGCTACCAATAAGGAGCAGCATACGTTGTCCAGTACCATTTTTAATGAGTGCTAGTGGTTAAGGAATAGACTAGAAACTGCTTTTTAGCTACAAAACACAAGGAGAACTGCTTTTTACTTATTCCACGTAGTTAGGTACCACTCAGGAGGAACCGTAACAGAAACAGGTGAATCTCTTAGCCTACTCAGTCCTTCCTTTGTATTTTGAGAGTATGAAAATTGTGGAAGCTTACCGATGAGAAGTGGAGCACAAGTTCTTGAGAACTTTTCTTGGTGTGGTTTTTTGTTTGTTTGTTTGTTTGTTTGTCATTCAGTTAGATCTTGTAATAGCTGAAGGAGGCCATATTTAGAGCAGTATCAAAAGCTACATTTCCCATTATTAAACCCATTACATGTGGATATATATATAATTATCACACCATAAGTACATTATGCCTGTCTTCTGAACCATTTAGTTGTCTTACAGCACCACAGATAATTCTATACATACTAGTGACCAGACAAATCCTTAGTAAGAGGCTTACAAGCATTATTGCATTATATCATTGAAACTATATTGATGTATTACAGCTGAGAAAGTCTTGTCCTATTCATTGCCAAGCAGGATTTTCCCAAGGTCCTCTCAGTTGAGTTTTCCATTTAAAAGTTAATGTAGATCCATAGTATGGCAATAATAAGGTGGAAAAAGCTATTTCAGTTGCTTTTGCTGTGATGTGGTAAATATTTCAAAAGCCAAAGTAGTTAAGATAGTTATAAATGAATCAAATGTTTAACTGTGTCTTTCTTTGAGAGAAGGAATTGAGAATAACTCTACTGTGGTAAATGCTGGAGGGTGCTTACTCACCTGCATATTTCCAACAAAATTTTACTGACTTCAGCACACCTGTAATATAAATGATGTACTGTATAAGCCTGTCTCTTGATCTTTAGATGTTTACTCAACCAGCCTGACGTTTAATCCTGGATTCACTGATTGTCAAGGGAAGTAAACTGTTTGCTAGAGCAATATCGGAGTTTGCTTAACATCTATAACATAAGTAACCCACTTAGTAACAGTGTTCCTAGAGGTCAAGGGAAGCCTGAAAGTTTTTAGCCTGTCTTAGAACTTCACCTTCTACAGAGCTCAATTCAGCTCTACAGAGCTGATCACTAACAAATCTTGGTAAAAGCACTAAATTCAGTAAACATGAAACAACAGAGCGAAGTTACACATGCACTGCTGAATATCAGTCTGGTGCAGACAAAGTTTCCTCTGTACATGGCTCATTCATATTTTCTCTTTACTGCTGCCTATGACATTAATTAGAATTCCCATTTTGCAGGCAGAGAAAGAGGAGAACTTGACTGTTCCTACAAATGATTACCAGAAACCTTTTGAACTTCAGCTCTCCTTGGTCTCAACACAAACTCTTCAATTAATACTAACAGTTAAATTAAAGAACATTTCTGAATGGAAAGAGCATACCAATCAGTATCTATTTTTCAACAAATAATCAGTACAGCTACTGAAAACTCAGAACTGAAAGGACCAAGGTAACAACATAATAATATCTGGGTAGCAGTAAGTTGCTGTGCAAGCAACTGTGAATTTCTGTAATAGCAGCTTATAATAATAGGTGCTTACAGGCTATGGCTTTTATTTAACAAAGTTTAATAGATGCTTAATTAAAACTTAAAGCACTTGCTTAATGGAATGCTAGAGCATAAGGAAGCAGGGAAGTTTTATGAAAAACCCAGTATATGATGGATTTTAAACAGTAAACATAGAATGCCAAACAAAGAGGAAAACTATAAGATTGCCAAATTATTTCTTGGACTGCTTTTTTGTACTTCAAGCTGAATTCTGTCAGTGGGTAACCTCACCTTGAAACTTAACAGTCATGTGCAGCTGCTGAAAATACATGCAGATGAACACATACATTTTCACCTCTCTTACTACACTGTTTATAGCTACTACTCTATAACAGGCATTGCATGCTTATAGAAGATACTAAATCATGTTCTGATTTAGAGTCTTACTTTAGTCCAGAATACAGTTCTAAGGAATTTTGTTTGGAGATAATGCATTTCACCAATGAACATAGTTATAGATGAATTCCTCAAACAGAGAATACAGATATCAGTAGCTGCAGTGACAACTCAGTATAGTGATATGTGAACATAAGTTATTATCCCTGCAGTAACAGAAAAGAAATCTCAGTGGTCACATCTATTCAATAAAAATGACATGTTGGTAACTAAAAAGTAAAAGGAACTCTCACTGGAACCTGTGAGGAAGTGTACTGGCTCTGACTGGGAAATAATTAGTTTTCTTCAGCAGCATATAAGATGACTTACAAAAATTTCATAACAGAACAATATTCCAGCTATTGCTGAGCAGTGCTTACACAGTGTCAAAGCATTCTCTTTCTCCCACTCTGCCAGTCTGAGAAATGGCAGGTGTGGCAAAATTCTGGGAGAGAACACAGACAGGACAGCTTATCCCAACCAACCAGCGCAGTGTCTCCTACAATAAGGTATTGTGTTCTGCAGTAAAGACTCAGGGAAAGGAGAAGAAAGGAGAGAAGTTCATGGTTACAGCATTTGTCCTCCCAAGCAACTATGTTATGTCTGCAGAGGCTTTCCTGGAAATGGCTGGAGTCTGCCAATAGAAATTAGTGAAATAATTTCTTATTTCGCTTTGTTTGCATGCAGTTATTCTTCTCTTAATAAACTGTCTTCATCTGAACCCACGAATTTTCCACTTTTGCTTTTCTGGTTCTCTTCCCTTTCCCACTAGGGGAGTGAGAGAGAGGCTGTTGGGTGCTTAGTTGCTGGCTGTAGTCTACCCACCATAAGAAGTAAAAAAGTCCAAATGTGGAAATAAAATTGTGAACATGGAAAAAGGAGATGGTGAGAATGACTCACAGAAGGTACTTATGCATTGTTCAATTCTTGCATACATTGCATTCCACTCCACCTAAAGTAGACAGAGACTGGCTTTATTTTCTTTCAGATGCCAGCAGCAGAAGATGGCCAAAAAGCCATTCAAATTACTGTAAAAAGTTTTCAGCTAGCAGATGGGGGCTTATAACACAAATTCATCAAAAGTAGAATGATTTGATTGTATCTAACCTGAAGAAAATATTGGGAATGTAAATAGAGAAGAAAGAAAGAAATCTGATGAACTGAATGGAGGGATCACTTGAGAATCTGTTTTGTAGAGGCATTCACCACATTTACTCTACGGGAATGAGATTTACTCAGTGGGAACGAGCACAGCTGCCTTTTCTGTATAAAACAACAACAAAATCAGCACAAAACACCTTGTGGTACATTTTAATGTATGAGTGGAAAGACTTCATGTCAATTTCTTTGAGTTTCCACTGCAAACTCTTGTGACTTTGGTGAGAAGTGCACACTGCATCCCCAAATCTCCATCTGCCAGGCCCATAGGATAGGACAAGCATGGCTTTGGCTCTGCAGCACTTCTAAGGCACTTCAGAAGCCTGAGGAGGCAAAATCACTAGTAAGGACAATTTAGAGGAAAAAAAATGTGAATATACTTTATATGGAAATATGTTGCATCAGCTCCCAGGAGCTGTACTGAGTATTGTAGGACACATGTTAAAAATTCACAGGTCTTTCAGCAGTCTGGGATGCACTAGGTAGGGCCATGAGAAGTAGTCCGTTGCCACTCGCAAAACAAGGTGGCAATTAGAGATGTATGCACCATTCCTGATGTCATCAGTTTATTCCTCTTGGAACACTGGGCTCTAGGGTTCTACAGTACAGTGATTTTAGAAAGAAAAAAAGGAGCAGCAACTCTTTCTTTGGAACTGCTCAAAACAGCATTAAGCATAATTTTTATAGCCTAAATCACACCTTTATTCTGGTACCCACTGTTCTCCAGAGAAAATTTGAAACGAGGCTACATAGAGGAAACTGTTTGCAGTTCTGTCTTATCTTCCCTAAAAATAATAGATTTACTCATCTTCAACCTTGTATTATTTTCAATACTTATAATATGCTCCATGCCTGAACATGAAAGTAGTTAAGAAAGGTTTTCTGAAGGCTTAGTTGCCCGCTTCATATTTATTCAGAAAGAGAAAATACTGTTGCTTTTCCCCCGTACAGTTCTGAAGATCAAATGGGAATTACAAATGAGAGAATTGCATTGGTTTTGTTAATATTTGCTTCACCTCTTTATATTTCAGCAACCAGACTAGCTTATTTGATAATAACTATATGACATCTTGAGATCACTTGCAGTGAGTTAAAAGGATCACAAAAACTTCAGGAAGCAATATAGAAGTAAGTTTGTTTGCAAACCAACAGCAAGGATGGGGGCTTTAATCTAAAGAGATCAGGGTTAACAATGACTAAAGTGTTTAGAAATATGAGTCTCAAAAATTCATTAAAAAATAATATTGTAAAAATACACATTTCAATGAAACTTAGGTCTGGGATGAAATTTCTGCTGAAGATGATATAGTGTAGAGCATTCATCTGCCTTTGAGAGCCCTGATTTCAAATACTGACTGACATACTGCAGGAAAGTAATTCGAAGTTTTGCTGTTCCCAAGTGTCAAGTTGATAAGATACAGACCTCTCATTTTGTAAGCACTACAACTACATCTGTATAAAGAAATTATCAGACTATGTATAAAAACAGAAAAAAAAAAGTCTATAAGAGCCATTCAAATATCAAAACAAGAGCATAGTTCATCTCTTTAATTTTCCTCTCTTTAAACCAGGCATTGAAAAGAGAACAGCTTCTTACTTTGCCCTAGTGACTGTAAAGCAAGCCTAAGGTCATTAGGTGAGGTATGGTATGCACTATTGAAAAGTAAATGCAGGTGAGATACTCTCACTTTATTGCTTTACAGTCTGTCACATAGGCTCAAACTAGTCTAGCTAGAACATTAGAATCCTAGGTGAGTTCTACATGTGATTTTTTTCACATGTGTATGTGAAAAATTAGTTGATCTCAAATTTGCATAGAGTAGAAACAAAACAAAATATGATATCTTGATAATTTGGGTAGGAAAGAAATCATGTTATATTTCAGCCTGCTTTGCTAAAGATGAATAAGGAATTAGTATGTGTTATACAGCAGAAAAAAAGAGCACACAAGAGTCAGAGAATTGATGACTGAAGAGACAAATATGCCTAAAGCATATTCAAGTGGAAGAATCCCTCATAATCAGATCTAGCCACAGGCAGGAAAGATGAAGAATCTGTCCCATTTTTCTTAGTTACAGAGAAAGAAATACAACTTTTTACAATGTCATGTATATATGTCATCCAGACCCTCAGTCAGTCCAGACTACCAGATTGATAATGAACTCCCGGTGAATCCAAGTAGAATACTGTCAGATAAGATTATAAAAATATTTTAAGTCTGTTGTGGCATTCTTCAAGAAACACAAAAATAACTCTGACTCTTACCTGCATTGTGTCTTCGGGAAGATCATAGAAAGGAGACTTACTAATAAATTTCCAAGCATAAAATTTTCATTCATTTAAAACATCTGAAATGATTTAAAACTAACATGGAGACTTTCTCTATACATGAACATACTTTGTATTATGTAGCCTCAGGTATGAATGTGAGGTCTTCTGCACTGTCTTCACATTATTGGTGTATTGTTAGTACAGCATTGTTTTAAATAACTCATGTATCATAACGTACAAAGATAAGTTTGCAAACAGTATGTGTTCATCAACAAAATTATAAAGATTTGTGCTTGTTTACTCTTTTGTCTGAGAGAAAATTATTTTTTACTAGAGCTTCTTAAAATCAACTCAGTAATTGCTAAACAAGATTAATAATATTTCCTGAGTGATTAATTTATTTTTATAATATTTAAATTGGAAAAAAAAGAAAGGAGCATCTCGCTGAAATTTCCAGGAACAAGAGGAAATTATGGAGATGAAAATGCCGTGTTTAATGTATTCCAAAGACAGCCTGCAATTTCTTACTATTTTAAGAGATGCATTCCCAAGACAAGCTTCTACTTTCTTATTGTTGAGCAACAGAAAACTTTGAGTAATTATTATTTTCATGGTCTTTGACTTCCGGGGTTCACATACCCTTGGGAATAAGAACAGAGGTCCTGACCTGATTACCTTCTTTTATGAAATCTGTAATTTGTTCAAGATGTAAGTCATCTTTCGCTAAATAAGAGTTTCAGTAAGATCACTTTACACAGTTTAATTTTTTAAAAAAGTACAATTCTGAATTTCAGTTAACTGCAGAAGGTTTGCACAGATATCGAAGTATAAATGAGACAAAGTTATATAGCAAAAACAAAAAGAGGAGGGGAGGGGAGGGGATACACTGTGAAATAAACCTATAATTTACCAAAACCAATTGACACAAGGACATACATATAAAAATAAAAATAAAAAAGGAGGCTAGAGGACTTTAATCTGTATAAAGTACATATTGCTGTATATCATCAATGTTAATAGTAACACTATGTCTTATATCTCTGTAATGTTTTTTTTTATGGATGTATGGAAAATGAAGTCAATATTGCACATTTACAAATCAGCAGTGCTTGTCATTCTAGGTCAGTGGAAGATCTACTTTTTTCTGCTCTGTCAAGGCTGGAAGATCTGAATGTCATGCCTGTAACTAAGCTACTAGCAGCAAGAATCAAACATAGGATTTTTGTGCGTTTTTGTATCTTTATATTTTAAGAGGAAACATCCAGACACATCATCAAACAGAGTGGAAGCAAAATTAGCAAGTATAAAAGTGTAAATCTATATAAAGCTTATAGAAATCCTATTTTTTTATGCAGATAGAGACAAATACTGGTGTCATGAAGATAGTTAATTTAAATTAAAGTGAATAAGCACATGTCAGCAATATTGTTTATTTCAATATGGTTACATGGAACAGTACGTATTTCAAATAAACAGAAGATAGTGGTGGTCAGTCTGCTAATTAGGAAAGTTGAAAAACTGGACAGTTCAGACCACATACACTGAAAACAATTGCATAGCAATTACGCTGCATATTTCTGGGTAGTGCTGAATTTCTAACCTTAACTATTAAAAAACTGAAATCATTGGCCATGGCCTTCTCTTGTAAAAGATAAAACATATCTTTCTGCAAAAGTAGAAATGTAAGAATGAAAATAAAGCATAAATGTGAAATTTGGAAACAAAAACATACAGAATCTTGGAAACAAGGGAGGGGAGATGGTGGAGTGCTTTAATTATTCCAAAGAAACTTGGTATGAAGTAAATAACATGATACAACTGATAAACGCTGCTGTTATTCATGGAGTGGATTTGAATTTTTTGGCTCATGCATTCTGACAATTTGCTGAAGAATCACTTACTGTGGTTGTAACATCAGGTGAGGTAAACTTGTATTGTGAAATAACTTACCGCTAATTTAAAAGGAGTTTATAGTATTCACAAAGAAACAGCATCTCTCCATCTGGCTGGGATTAAAATGCTGAGAAATATACTGCATATCTGAGAGGTTACTAACAAAAAGGAAGAAATGTCCTTGTGAATATTATTAGCTCGTTTGCTAGAGAAGAGGAATCCCTGGAAGACAAGTCAGCTTATCAACAGAGTAAAACTATAACAAATGCTGGAAAATATGGGTATCATACAAGTATATATTATGTTACACATCCTTTACTCAACATGGTAACAGTAAAAGAACAAGTCTCTTCAGATGCCTTCCTCCCAGCACCACTTCCACTAACATGCAAAGCAGTCTGATCCCATAATATTCAGAGTAACTCAGAACAAAATTGGAAGGGGAATATAGCTTGCTCCTCAACGTTATTGCATTAATTTATCTTAGCCTTATTACAGCAAATAGTCAGAAGTGGGTTTCTTCCAGTTTCTAACAGAAACAACAGAAAAATATTTTCTTTTTTTCCCCTAAATATTATAGGACAGGATATTTTCTTAGTTAGGCATCAAGGTCTAGCAGTTTCTATCATTTCTTTTTCACCACTGAATTTGTCAGCCAGGTTTCTTATGCTTGTTTTCAAAAGATTTGTTTGTCTTCATTGCAACTAAACTCGTATCAGTTCACTCAGAATTTTCTCTCCCCAGAATGATCAATTTATTGAAGAATATTTAAGAAACAGGATCTGTAAACTGTCCCTATTCTCCATCACTCAATCAATTATTTTTGTAGCTTGTCAGAATAATGAGGAAATTTAATGATATGATTCTTATTAAACAATATTGCATTAAAACAACAGCTACCGTCTTTGAAAGTTATGAATTTAAACTAGACAACATTGAATTCAATCTCCTTTTTTTTTTTTTTTGCTAGTTCCTACTGGCAAAGTTTATATTTCCTCCATTCCTACTAATGAGATTGCTGTTTCTCTTGTAAAAGAAAAAAGCTCTTGATAACACAGGTGAAACTGTAAAAAATATAACCATTTAAACAAATCAGTAAATAAAAAGCATTCCCTTGTTCACTGAGGTTTTTATTTTTTCACATATTTTCAGTTGAATAAGAGCAGGGAATGTAAATATTGCCTGTTGTGTTCTTTCTCCTGATATAGATATCCACAATTTCAGATACTGGAAGAGATGTCATGTGGCCATTTCAGATCATGTCATTATACTATAAATAGATATCCACAGGCACAGGAAGGAACTTTGTTGTGCTGCTGCTCACAATGATGTCTGACTGTACTAATGTTTTCCCTTTCACTAATATAATCTTACTTAATGACTGCTTCCCTCAGTATTCTATTTTTGGAATGGATATATAATTATATGCCTGGTTTATCATTTCTTATATTAATTACATCTAGAGGTCATGTGCTAGTACTTTTAATATTTAATGTTTTTTAAATAAATTAAAATATGTAATTTTAGGATGCCTAATTTCCAGATATTACAAAAGGATTACAGAAACAATTATTCTTTATACTGTAAGTCTAGATGACTCAAATGATGGCTAAATGGAGACTAGTCTTTCCTCTTCAGGATCCATCTGGTTTACTAGACACAGAATGTCAGGATCAAATATGAGTGTCTGAGTCATTTGCTGCAACAATGAAAATGATTTAGATTGGGATATGCAAGGCATCCCAGAAGTGCCTAATCTCCTTAGGTACCTTTGAAAATCCTAGTCTCAGCTCTTTTCTCAGTTCACAAAGTCATTCATAAAATGTAAAATACTCACTCCATTGAAATCAAAGGGAATTCTGCCCTTCAGTAAGGCTAGAATTCAAGCTACTCAAGCCAAGTCCTACTTTGTTCATTTCTTTTTTAACACCAACCAGTTTCCAAAGAGTGGATTGACAGCTTTTGAAGTGCTGCTTCAGAACTCTTCTGGATTTTTTTTTATTTCATCCCAGGTTAAGTATTATTACTTGCTCTGCCAGTAGGGGAACAGTGAGAGACAACCTTAGCAAGAAAAAGCTGACAAGAAAATGGTCTGAGTATGAATAATGCTGCTTAGATATATCCATTTGTTGAAAGGCATTTGCCAAACCACTAGTCATGCTGAGATACATTTTATAAATCCCAGTACTGCTCAGGGTCCTAAGCTCTGGGAATGCCTGCAAAGTTGCAGCCCAACAGGATTTGTAAGTAAGCTAGTTAGAAAAGATAGATGAAAAATGAACATCATTATCCCTTTTTGCAGATGAAGAGACAAGGAGTAAAAATCTGAAACGACTTTTCAAATATCATGTAGAAAGTCAACAACCAATCCAAGAGCTCTATTAAGTCTTCAAAATCCTTGTCAAATATAGCCATATGATCTATATGGCTACAGTCAGTTTCATTCATATACCTGTATACTGGAATATTGAAATTTGCAAATAATATATCTGAGCATAAAAAGGATATCAAAACAGGTCCTTCTTGAAGTATAAATAAGTGTTTGAACTCTGTTGAAATTCATCTCTCCTAAGCACAAAGGGCTGGGCAGAATCCTATGCACAAGTTACAAAATACATCACTCTATCACAGTTACGGTAATGATCGTCAAGGACTTTAATATTTATATGCATAAATATTAATTAGTTCAACATTATAGATTATAAAACTAAAAGCAACTTCTTCAGAATGTCCCAGTTTTCCTAATTTGTACTGAGATAATTTTAAAGTGTTATTTTGTCATATCCTCAGTCTCTTCACACTTAATCACCCATTTATAATGTTTTCAGAGGTGTGTTGACAAACTGTTACTCTTCTGGCCTTGCAGATCTTCATCTCCCCAAACCCCTATATTTACTTCTCTTGAGAAGGACAAACATTTTCACTCCAGCCAATTGAAACACCCTCACTTCTCTTCAGGGCACAATTAAATTTTCTGTGTATCCCCGCTGAAACTTGGAAACAAGAAAATAACTTCAACCAAAGTAAAGGTAAAATGATTCAGTCAAGAGGAAAAAAACAAATCCTCAGAAACTTCCAGCCAATGGGCCAGATGTTTGTCTACATCCTGATGTATGTCAATCCAAGTTCATTAGACAAGAAGCGTTTTCTAGTTATTGTAATTTTGGATTAAGGACTTGATTGAACTGCTCATTCTATGGCATCTTGCTATGACTGACCAACTGCTGAAGTAACAAGCTAGGCAAATGCTTCAGAATACAAAAAGATTGTGTGTGAGGGAATGTGAGGGGACAGAGTAAGAGCACAGTTGAAAAGGGATTAGAAACTTCTCTGGTGAGGTCTTTAAGAGTAAGATGGAGATTTTTGCAAAGACAAATCCTGTCCTGGAGGAATTTCCAGAGATTTTGTTTCATTCTGTGGAACAGAAAGTGTTCCAGTTACCAATGGGAACTATTTAGCAGGTAGTTTGCAACCCAGAAAAGTTAGCAGAATCGGACTTCTACATCCACCTCCCATGACAAAACCTGGTGAATTTGCACATTTGAGAGGGAAAACATACAGGTAAACACTAGGACCACAGAATGCAAGAAGAAATGATCAAGCATTTTTTCCTGCTAGCCTGAGAGCTTCACTTTCTCAGTTTGAAATGCTGATTTGAAAACACCTGCCTATAAAGAATTGGCCACAGCAGTGCTTTGTCAGAGGTAGTCAGTATAGGATAAAGAGAAATCTACTCTGACTTCCTGCGTCACAGCAATAAGATTGTTAAATTTCCACAGAGTAGTGAGTCATCCAGTTTCTGGCTGAAATCAAATCTAGTGAACGTAATTCTTTTTGTCTTTGGCAGACTGAGGAACTTTGACCTGCTTTCAAAGAATGACTTTAATTTCATAGTAAAAATTGTTACGAGCTAGTTCTTTGGAGGCTATGAATTTGTTCCAAATCTCTATATGAGGAGAAGTGTTTCTTGGAATATATTTTCTGCCATTAGGAGTGCCTTATGTAAGGATCACTGCAAGGAAAGAAGGCTCTGAACTCTGTCTACCTATGAATGGTTCACCACGCAGGAGTGAAAACCTACCTCATTTAGCTGCAGTGTTGTCCAAGCCCTTAAAGTAGCATTCTGTTGAATGTGTTCATCTTTTCTTTGGTGCAATAAGCACCAATTATTCTTGTGGTTTATGAACTAATAACTCATCATAATCTTTAGAAAGGTAAAGGGAAAAAATGATTTCAGCAAAGTACTACCCGCAAGGAAAAGGTGAGCAGAAAACCTTAAGATAATAGGGAAATCTGTTTTAATTCTGGATATAGAGCCAGTGGGAAATACTGTTGGCACCAGCTGGCCTTCATCGCTCATATTCCATGAATAAAGCATTGTGTTAGATTCCTACCTCATTAAATCAGCTGTTTAGCTACGTTGTGTTCTGCTACTGCAGCTCTGATCTGCATTTGCTGTGTTGTCTGTAATACCTTGTAAGGCAAACAAAATGCCTGAAGTATGAGGTACAATGTAAAACAAAAGTCTGGCCAGCTACATTCTTGTCTAGTTAAGTACATTTTACTGGGAGACTCTGGAGTCTCCCAAGAAAAAATTCTTTGTCAGCACCATTCAAGAGCTGTTAGCCATAGCAGCTTTAAAAAAAAAAAAAAAAAAAAAAAAAAAAAAAAAAAAAAAAAGTCTAATAATAGGACTATATCTTAAAATGGAAAGTTGCTGTTGAAAGGCCCTGGATTGGCATTCCTGGAGATTTTGATGGATGATTAAGACAAATACCATCTGGACAAACAGCAGCAAAATGCCCCCAATATGCTATTGTCAATAAGTCCTGGCCAGTAAAAGCCAGCTGTAAATGACTGTCAAGATTGGATGGATTCTGTCACAGACTCATTTATTCCTCCTTAAATGGACAGGATGTTTGGCAGTGACTAAGTTTCCCAGAAAAAAAAAAAAAAGTTAAATGTACTGTTTCTTTCTCAAACTTTTCCTTGAATTTGTTCTCCCAGTTTCTGTGATGAATTTACTTAACTAAGCAGCTGGGATACTGCGCGCACACACTGTTTATTAGATTGAGTGCTGAAATGTCTCAGCATGGAGATCTAACTTTTGTATCTCATCTTACACTTCGAATTTAAATACAGTACTGCATTTTTGTTCTATTCTTGTGCATAATACAATAGTGGGGTGTCAGTGTACAGAAAGAAATTAATATGAAGAATATATGAAATATATATTTTTATGCAAATGACCCAAACAGGAAGCCAATACTATTGTACATACAAAATACTCCAGAAAGTGTTGTCAGAAATAGTTTTGCTCTCTCCTAAACTTTAACCATTCTTTGCTTGCAGCATTTTGCCTAAAGCCTTCCATTTACAATAGAGGGAGGGAGACAAAAGACAGTTTTAGGAGTATGACATGGAGGTAAAGAGGATAAACTTTCTAATGAATCCCTCTAAAACATTTATTACAGGTCCATCCATTGCTGTAGTAAACAAACTGGATTCAATGACACAGCTGGTCTTGCTAGTATTTTGTCACCGATTCAAAAATTTACATTCACGACATACATACGAAGGCCTTTGTGTAATCAGGGATGCTCTCAAATTCACTGTCAAAATCAAGCATCTTGCTGGGGGTAAGTTTTCCGTCTTTTTTTTTTTTTAATAATTCACTGCTCTGCTTGTTATCGCTAAGTCAGAATCATCAGGCTGATTTTTACTCTAAGAGATCATATAGATCGTCTTCTTGGCTCTGAACCATAACTGATTTTATCATTTTTTTTCCTTAAATAGCTTCATTTTCTTTCTCAATCAAATTATACAAATGGAATACAATGCAAAATAGAAGTACACTTGCTAGGAGTTTTTCAAGTGCTGCTACCTCTTTATTTGGTTATTAAAGAGCATTTTGGTTTGCTTTCAAAAGCAAAGGAATACATTTGATAGTCCCTTGACACTCCTCTGCAAGTGTATGCACCTGATATGAATTCTGCCACAAGCCAGTGGGAAAATTTTTTGGTGCTCATTGTGAAAAGACTGGCAGCACATCAGTGTTTATATCCCATTATGGGTCTCTTGAGCTGCTTATCTTTCTCAGTGCTAACACCCATCTTAAGCAAGTCCTACATCCTGCCAGAAACCCATTGCCTAACTTGGGTCAAGTCTCTTCGGGGCAGATATAGGTACAGTATGGTAATGCTAAGTGTAATGGTCGTGAGGTTACATCAAATCCAATATTTTCCCTCTGAACATTTATTTTAGGAGTGCAAAATCTTGTGGTGTAGGAGGGATACATCTTTCTCTGTCTCCTTTCCCCTGTTAGTAGAAATATTGTCAAAAGGCAAGAACAAAGACAAAAGGAAAGCAAGAACAATATAAAAAAAATAGGTAAACAAATAGATTCTGGAGACACAGAAACTCACCCAAGATATTTTAAAAAGGGGTGAGGATGAGGAAAGAAAACAGAACATAAGGGAAAAATATAAATTCAAGCAGCGAAAATGAAACATTAAAGAATGATAATGCTCACGTTGTTTGTTGTAACTCTCTATTAACAAACAATTATTTGAATAAAGCTATCTCAAAACTATATGCACAGACTAGTCAAGATACCTGACTATCTACTCTGCATCTTATTCACCAGCTTGTACTTTGGGCTAAATATACACTGAACCCACCATTTTGCCCTAATTAAGACACAGGCAAGCAGGAGTACTGGATATACATCTCCATAGCGAGATAACAAGTGCTATAACAGTCTCCATCATACATTAACCTGAAGGGGGGAAAAAAAAACAACACTACGTCCTAAGTGATTCTGTCACTTTTGTTTGAGCTGAAATAGACCAACAGAATGGCTCACATGGTACCAGTTTTAGATGAAAATCAACAAATAACAGCTCAGTAGATTCATCTCCTGTAACCTGTTCACAGAGTATAAAGATCTGACCTCCCTCCCATCTTGGCCATTCTGGAAGGTGACTGGGGGTGAGGTGGGTAAAAATACATCCACAAATGTTAGTTAAATTTAGGATTTCAAGTCAGTGAATGGTGGGCTCAGGGACAGCCACCAGACTTTGCCCAGGAAAACACTCAGTAGAAATATATTAAGTGATGCCAAGAGTCATGTTACTAGCAGAAATTTACATATTCTTATCATAAAAGAAAAAATATACAAAGAGATTTAAGGTGGTAGTTTAGTATGGATTTTCTCATTGTGAGAAAGTCCTTGCTGTCACAGAACTGCATCAGATCTTGATCATTCCTTCCATTTAGTTTCTTTTTTTTTATAATAGTAAAATTATGACTTTCTATGGTAAAATCAGATTTGATAATTCCCACACAGAGAATAATGAACTGAAAGCCAGCATGTTAAAAGTGTTATAATTTGCATTAATATAGTACCTTTTATCAAAGAGTCTCAAAATATTTTTTAAACTACTATAATTCAGTTTTTCAAAGCAGAAAGCAAAAAAAAAAAAAAGAAAAAAAAAAGAAACACAATCACAAATATTTACATTTTACTATTTGGATATAAACATTAGATTTGAAGAACATCACCCAGCATTCAGAATTTCTTGTTATCTATAGCTGGTAGCAGTTCTGAAAATCAGGCCATACTTAGCTTTCAGGTCAGCAAAGATATTGACTAATTTAACTACTTTCTATTTGAAATAGTTGCTAGTAAAAGATTTTAATTGCTTAGGATTAAAGCTTGTTGAAAAATGAAAATTATTTTTATGCAATATCTTCAAGCCTCAAGTTTGGGTTTATTCATGAGGATCTGAAAATGATTTTCACTTCATTTCTTTATATATTAAGCAATAGTCTACAAGTCAATGATTAATACTATATTTCTTTTGGCTTTCAGATAAACCAAAAGCATTATTATGATTATTGTGAGGGTTATTTTTCAAATCACAAATAATTCAAAATACCTCATTCTCCACATCTGCAGTTACAGGATGACCAGAGATTGAGTCTGTCTACTTTCCCATAGCAACCCTGTAGATAAGACAAAACCATCAGCAATTTCTGGATTTTCTAAAAATTACCATTGGCATCTAAAATTACTTACCTAACTGTGCTCATAAATTCTCTAGCAGTTCATGAGATTTAGACTCAAGTAATGAATGCAACCCATTCTGCTCAGGTGACCCAGGAAATACAAACTCTACCAATGGCAACAAGAAGTCTCCAACAGAAGCCTTGACGATCTCTTCAAAATATAAACATATTTAGAGTATTCACCGCTTTGTCCAGAACTGAAGCCTACTTCAACTTTGCTGTCTTTCTGAAAAATACTGTATGTGTCTGATAAAGAGTTGAGGCCAAGGAACAGAAGGCTGTACTCCCCCTCTGAAAGCTGCACCAGTACCTAACTAGAAAGTGAGTGCTTGGAAAAGATGGGGAAAGGATGGAGCAAGGACCTCACAATCTATTATGAGAACAGATGCTGGAGCAAGTGATTTGTCCTCTTTCAAGAAGGTGAGATATCCTTTAATGAATTTGTTTCTGTATTCTTTCTTCTCTGCTCAAGTTCAAGGAAAGCAAGAAGATGACTTTAACCCCTCCAAAATGTCTTAAAGTCCGTTAGTGTGGACACAATCCAGAGATACAAGTTCAAATGGACTTAAGCATTTGTCTTATTTCCTGCACAAAATATCAAAAAAAAATGGGAATGCTAAGTAAAAAAGACATAAGCACCACTGCTGGCATTATTTTTCCAGACAAGGCTACCCATCTCTGTTCCGTGCAGCTTTGCCAGATGCAAAAAGTCATGTAGATGTGTGCAGCTGCCATTTTCTGTTCATTCATTTTTAAAATGACAGACAGATAAGTAGGTGTCTCTCAGATAACCTACCTCTGTATCTGCCTTCATGGGGATTTTTGGTCCTTACTGTAGTAAGACTTATGCAAAAATTTTTTTTTTTTATGTTTCAAATGTATGTTCACCCAAGTTATTGTGATAATCTTTCTACTCAAAATGCCAATTGAATCTTCTTCCAAATTTTTTGTACCTGTTACTCACCATTGACGTTTATTACCATAGTTATCTATCACAATCTACTCAGCAAAATTAATCTATCAAACTACAAGTCTAGGGTAAGGTAGTTCAAGAAGAAGGGAAATACTGTTCAAACGGAGAGTGCAGTTTGAAGAGTGAATGACAGACATGTTAACAAAATATTCTTGCCATTAAAAGGGGAACCAGGGTGCTGAAAATAAGACTAAACAATCTTCTTGTTGGTAAAAATCATGTTGATGTAAAAACTGGAAACATCTGTCAACAGGATTATTTCATCAGATCTTTGCAGTCTGCAGCATTTGAAGAAAATATCCGTTCTCAAGAATGCTTCATTCAGCTGTTTTGCTTCATCTCTAATTTCTCTGCACATGGCTCAGAAAAAGAAAAGAGAAAAGAAGAAAAAAAAAAACAGAAAAAAAAAAAAAAGGAAGTTAAGGGGAGGAGAGGGGAGGGGAGGGGAGGAAAAAGGATAAAGGAAAAAGGATAAAAGAAAAAAGAAATAATTTTTCCTGGTTTCTTACATTAACTATTGGCTTGATAGCACTAAGTTTACCTGCAGCTAATTCTCAACTGGTACCTCAGTAAATTTTATGCAAGCAGTAAGTCCACTTGAGTTTGGGGTTTTTTTTGTACTTTTTGTGCTTTTTTTCTTTCCTGTTGTCAGTCATTCATACTATACTTAATTTAATTGTTCCTAATCAAAAACTTCTTCCAGCAGTCAATTGCTGTCCAGGCATGACCTTTGAATTGAGTGCTGTCATCTCTGAAGGTATGAAAACCCTGAAGCTCTCTGGCACCAGCATATGAGAATGAAACATGCCTTGTGTGTGGGACTGTGGCAACGGTCACATGTAAGTCAATGTGGCAACAAGTACTTAAGAAGCTAATAACAGTTTGTTATCTGCTTGAAGGCTCTTAGTCACTCTCAGCTACCAAAAACTTCATCTTCTACCATCAGTGTAATTATGCATGATTTTTCTGAAATGAAATATTTTGCCTATGGTCAGAGCAAACTCAATAATATTTTCAATTCATTTTAGTAAAAATTCAAGTAGATTTTTGAAGTCAAGGGATGCCTGCTGTTTCAGTTTGATTCTGGCAGAAAAATAACCGGGGGAACATAATGTTACAGTTTCGCTTTCCCCTACTAAGACAAGATTGATACAGACATTAAGGTGTCACTTGTGCTATCTGTCTGAAAAATACATTCAAAAGCAATGCTGACAGATGAATTTGCAATGCTGCTACCCAGATATTAAATAGTCTGTACAGCATAGGAAAATCTTCTCATAAAGATCTTTACTTGCTGCTCATTCTGTTTGCTTTCTTCCTCCTCCAGCTGTACATCAGAAATTGAAACTTTGGCTATCAAATACAGAAAGGTATCTCAAAGCAAACTGGCTAGGTTTATGATCAAAGGCTAATGAAAAGGTTGGTAATCTATGCTGAGAACAGCTGGAAAGTTCAGCCTGGAGACAAAACTGTTACCAGTTTGAATGTACAAGCTATTTTTTCCTAATGCTGAATGTTAAAAATGTAGGTTGCAGAAATATGCTAAGGTGGAAACGAGAGTTTGTGTCCAGATTTCACAGCATTCACTTCTTCTGATATATACTGATGCATCTCTGCAAGCCATTGAATTATAGCAGCCTTTTCTTACCAGAGAAATTAAGGATAATAACAAAACGAGAAATCTGTAGCAAGCAGAAAAACTACAGTTGCTAAGACACTTTTCGCACAAAATAACTATCACTGACTTAAATCACACTTTACAGTTTTAATAAATATAAAAGGTGCTGTGGCTGCTTTACTATACAAACATCAGACAACTGATAAAGCACATCTCTCTTTATGTTCTTTGTATCTGCTTTATTTTCCATGGAAATAAATAGAAGGCATTAATTTCAGAGTGACCTATGCATACGGTTTATTTGCATAGCATTTAACAACCTTAAATACTTAATAGCTAAAATTTAAGAATTAAATCTTCTTAAAATGGACTTGGGAAAATTATGTGTGTGCACAGGTCCACAATACAAGTCAGTTTTAGGTAAGCATCTGACTTAGACTTTATATTTCATGTTCCTGTGAAATTTTGTTTATTTCTTTCTACTTTCCATAAAGATCTAACCATTAAAGGATTTAAAGGAGTAGTATTTAATTTTATTTGTATATAAGCCGATGACTAAATATATATTAACTGCAGTCTAAAACATTTCTTCTATACTAAATACGTGGCTTTGACTCAACAAAACACTTAAGCATGTGTTTAAATCAAAACAAAACACTGTGGGCCAAGACTTTCTTCCAAATACTCATTAAAGGCAAAGACAAAGCTCTCTCTGATTTCAAGGAGATAGATTTTTAATTTGTAGAAAACTGTAAAATTGATTGATTAATATATGTGTTTAAATAATCTCTGTGTGTTCAGATCCAAAAGCTACTCTTCATGCATAGAATTTCAGTCATGAACTCAGGGTGAATCAAACCATCTCCTTAATCAGTAATATCTATTTTTTTTATCTTGAGAAGTTTATGCTACTACTGTATGGTGTAGCCACTATCTGATCTAAAGATAAAGCAGCTCTGCTATACAAAGTTGTTATTTGTAGGGGGACATAGATACAAACACACATACCCATACTAGCACGGACCACTCAACCAGGCACGTATCTGGTCATGCAGAATAGGATGCAAGCATGCTTCAGGAGATGACCCGCACAGTGTGATCCGGACCAGCATGAGATTTACAGATTGTGTCTTGACACTCCCTATATTTTTTCAGGTGATACTCTATATCTTATCATTTTGGAGACACTATGGGAACAGACTGCTGTAAAAAGAAATTTTAAAAAAAGAGAGCAAATCAGAACAACTCAGTAGACATTCTCATTTCTGAGATCTTTCCTGGGAAGATCTCAGAAGAATGGAAGTGGAGCAGGACACTTGTTGAGATAATCTTTTTTCTATGTAGAGAACTTCCTCCAGAAACTCAACAAAGAGTGTATGGCATTCAGTGGCATTTCAAGAAAATGTTAGTTTATTCTTCCTCTTCTATTTTCTGCCACACAATATACAAAACCCTAGTCCATGCCCCTGGATGTCACAAATTTGTAGGAAGTGGCAAATGCTTAGACATTGCTCTTAAATAAGCATGTTTTATTCCAGGAATCACAGAACATGCAAATCAGTATAAATGTCCTGAACAGTAAAAAAGCATCTTGTAAAAAGGGTCATTTGCAAAGATGCTCTTGCAGTTTGAACTCCCAATTTGAACACCTGTATTTGAGAGATATTTGGACACTACTAAATCCTGAGAGAGTTTTATAAAACTTCACGTTATTTCACTTGTCACATTTCCAATGTTTAATATAACCTAAAGTTAAAACATTACCACATAAAGCATGCAACTATTAATGTTTGTAATACAGTAGATGAAGTATGGAATGTGGAACTTAATGAAGCTTGCCCACTAAACAAGTATATAACACATGTAGCTGTGCTGGACACCAACTGAGGAAGCAATCTAACTTTTAGAAGCTAGTTAACATATTTATACAAGTTTTTTCTACTTCAGAATATAAAGTTATTATGTTACGCTAGAAAGTCTCTAAAACATAATGAAACTGTCACTATCCATCAATTTGGCAAACTGACCTCATTAAACACATATAACCTAACCTTCTTTACTCTGAGGATGGTGAGGCACTGACATAGGCTACCAAGAGACACTGCAAGTGCCCCATCCCTGGAGATATTCAAGGCTAGATTGGATGGAGCCCTGGGCAACCTGATCTAGTGGATGGCAACTCTGCCCATGGCAGAGGGGTTTGAACTGGATAGGCTTTAAAGTCCCTTCCAACCCAAGCCATTCTGTGATTCTATGGTTCTGAAAACAACCCTTAACTACTGAGCAGTTACTCTCTCATTGCTGGCCTTAAATAACTTACTTGAATGTGCAACACTTAATTATTTTTTGTAATAGAATAGAGATAGAGAACTCACAAAAATGTAGAATAGCACAAAAGTTGTGTATATGAAAAAAATAATCATTCTGAGGAAGTGTATATTACACTGCCTCACCTGAATTTACTTCTGTTTTGACAATACTACAAAGCTGGTTTTAAACCTCATAGTAGTGGATAAGAAACACTAGTACAGTGTAGAGCAAGTACTCTGATAAAAGGTTACTCTGTTCAAATTTATTTAAAATACATAATATTTTAACTCCATGCAAGGATAGATGGACCATGCACCATGGATCTTCCTAAGCCTGGTGTAAAACTGATTCCATATTCTGCTCTCTTTGACTAATTTGACCTAGACATAATCTTTTCCTCCTATATGATGCAGACTAACAACTTCTCCTGGGTAGTTTGTGAGCACAGAGTCAACTGAGATAAAAGGTACCTTCTTTGTCTGATGAAGGTACTTCAATCTCTTAACTGATCCTATCTATGTACTTCATCCCTATAACTAGTTGATTAGGTTAGCTCTCTCTAGCTGAACTTTATATTATGATGGTGAAGAAAAAAACAAATGAAACGTATGCAGTAGTAAAGTAAACTTGGATCGTGTCATCCGTTGACAGATCGTCTCAGACAAATCGGACTGTGATACCAAGAAAAGTTTTAAGAAGTTATGTTAGAAATATTAAAGCATGTGATACACTCGTACACTAAAAACCATCAGTCAAATTAATTTCTCCACTCTTCTCTTGGAATTAGGTATTTATTACCAGGAATGATAACTTACCAGAGTCAAGACATTATATGGTAGATAATGAGGCTGTTGGTTTCACTGACATTCTAAATAATAGGACAGAATAGCATTGATCTTTCTTAACTCTTTACAGTGAGCAATTGTCAAGCAAATATTGTGAAAAGATAAAAAGTATAAAGAGAGAAGCACTTATTTAGACACATAATATGCCTTTAAAAATGTCTGAAACCAATGAAACTGTTACCTTTGCTGTCTACTGTAAGTCGGGTTCATGAGCTGACTGGAGTTATTCTTGTTTTTCTAGTACACTGAGGAAGGTTTCACAAATGATTTCTCTTAATGATCTGCATATATGCTTCATCTGTGTTCTTTTATCTCTTCCTTAAATTACTTTAGCCTTTTTACCCTGTTCCATCAAGTGTGTCATTCTATAGGCAATTATTCAATTTACTTTTAGCATTTTCTGAACCCTTCCCACAGTTATATGCTTTTTGTGTGCTTTTTTTTTTTTAATTTGTTGTACGTAGGTTGCTTCCTATTTATTTCCCTGGAAACTAGAGCAGACACAAAGAGGGCAATAACACTATTTGATACAGTAAATTCTCAGCTACAAAACACTATTTTTCAACACAGCCTCTACCATTAGCCAAGCATTTTCACCAGTAATGAATAAAAGCCTGCATGCCACAGTCATAAAAATCTGCACCAGAGGAGATGACCCACTGACACTGTTGCCACTGATGCCACCACCCACTGCCTCACTGTGTTCACATCCACTGTTTAGTCTCCATTAACGTTCAGCAAGCACTGATGAATGTCAATGGGTGCCATACTTTTCTTCATGGAGGAATTCAGTGATACATCTTTGCTTCACATGGAAGTGCCTGACATGCACTTCCATGTCAGACACCATTTTGTCAGACTTCCCCTCTGCTCCTATCTGTCACACAGCAACAAAATTTAACAGAATACTAGTGAGAAGGTTCAACTTCTACTGCCATACCACCGATATCTGCCTCTGATAGTATAAGCCAACATAATAAATCAGGTAGCATTACTTTAGGAGCAGCCCTTGTACAGAATTAAATATCAAGGAAAAGAACTATGAATCTTGTTTGTAACATGTATTTTAATACCATTTCCAAAAGCAATACAGTTAGAAGAACATTATAAAAGTTATCTAATTGTTCATAATTAAGTTGATTCACAATTAGAATGTAAGAGAAAGTGATTTATCATTTAAAGCAACATTAGGAAACATGCACAAATGACATCAAGGGAAGAAGAAATACTTTGTTAAGTACAGATAGTTATTTCCCAAACCAAATTCAGCTTGCTTATAAATAGATATTCTTCTTAGTATTTGTATAGAAGAGGAAATCAGAAATACCAATTCCTGGCACATGAAACTGTGTTCCAACTGTTAAAATTGGTTAAAATCTTCTGACAAACTCACGTACAGTTTAACCAGTAATTTTTCCAGATAGCAAGCATGTGACTTCTCAGTTCATTAAATGATTAGCAGGTCAAATGAACTGTTAAAATTAGGAATATTTAATACTCAAGTGTGCAAATCACTGTTGGCCACTCTAGTGATAATAATCTCCTTACGCAATATCTACCTCCATATTTCACCAGTGGTGGTTGAACAGTCTCATTTCTATATCAACTGTTTTAGAAAATGTGCCCTAACATGTCCCAAGGCACATATTCAAAATGCAGTAACTTGCATAGAAATAATGCCCTACAGTATAATTGAATACATGCATAGGAAAAAGAAATGTATGGTATGAAAAATTGCTCAACTACCAAAACGGATACTGGTGCAGGAAATTTTTCAGAGGTGGATTTGTACACTAGAGATCAACTCATCTAATGACACTACGAATTCATAATACACCCTTTAGGAAAAAAATTAAAGACAGCAGATCCCCAATCAGATCAATTGAAAAAATTGTTCTCTCTCTCTTCTTTTTTTACACATTCTTGCCAGGAAGTTATGCAACACACTAGAGGGGAACACTTCACAGGGCCTAATATTTTGCTTGTGCATATGCAATACACACAGTGATCAATGGAGTAGATTTTCTGACAGAAATATCTATCTGGCTACCAATTATTATTTCTCATGCCATTCCTTACCTTCTCTTTTTTCTTCACTTATTAACTGAAAAATTGTTTACTGTTCACCTTAATTATGTAGAATTTACAATATCACAACTCTATTTTTCTTAATACTCATAATGTAAAGAATATTTCCCACATTTAAAGGTTACATTTTCCAATAGTGTTAAAGGAAAAAAAGGAAAATGTTTTTTATTTCCGTATGTATCACTGGAAAAATACATATTTGCATTTCTGGAAAAAATTGTAATCAATTCAAGGGGAACACTGAAATTGCAGCACTTCATTTTACTCAGTGGCCTTTGTGGATCAGGCATCTAGCTGCGCTGACCCAGCAGTCAAAATTAAAAGCATCACTTTCAGCTATCCTGGGTTTTGTTGCCATTTTCACAGCAGAAACATTAGGCATCAAGACAAGTTGCCACAATACCACTGGAGGAAAATTTTTTTTATTTCAAGCATATAACAATCATTACAATAATATATGTCAAAATCTTTTTTTTTCCCCAACATGGGTTGAAATTAAAATCCTGCTCATTGCCAACTAGAAGCCTTTCTAGATTTTCCTCCTGTCTAATACTGAACTGACATTTCCATTTCCGTTTTATCTGTCAGTAGTGAGTTATGGACCTTGTCTTCTCCCTCACAGTAGAAATTACATCAGAAATTCAGATATGTTTCTTGGTTATAATTTTAAAATTTTCACTGAATTCTATGTACACAGGAATATGTCCAACTATTACTTGGAAGGGTAAACAAGAATACCAGATTAAATTCTGAATCAAACTAGTGACTTTTCTACTTTCATTTCATATGGTGTTTTAAAAGAAATCCTGAAGATTTCCAACACTTTTCCAAATGATCTTGAAGGAAAGTTGAAGGACTTGAAAGGAAAGCACGGGAGTTGATAAAAAGAAATCTACGAGGTTTCAGAAAAATTATGTTTTTTTCTTTTCTTTTGCTTCTTCATGGAATCATTAATGTTGGAGAAGACCTCTAAGATCATGTTATCCAACCATTAACTTATCACCACCGTGCCCACTAAAACATGTCCCTAAGTGTCCTTTCTTGAGAACCTCTAGGTTTGGTGATTCCACCACCTCCCTAGGCAGCCTGTTCAAAGGCATTACCACTCTGAGAAGAAATTTTTCCTAATATCCAACCTGAACCTCCCTGGTGCAACTTGAGGCCACTACCTCTCATTCTACCACTAGTTACCTGGGAGAAGAGGCTAATCCCCACCTCACTACAACCACCTTTCTGGAAACTGTAGAAATTGATAAGGTCTCCTCTCTGATCCTTCTATTCTCCAGACTAAACAATTGCAGTTTTCTCAGCCATTCCCAATAAGACTTGTGCTCCATATCCT
The DNA here is from genome assembly GCF_002078875.1 of Numida meleagris. Classification (NCBI taxonomy): domain Eukaryota; kingdom Metazoa; phylum Chordata; class Aves; order Galliformes; family Numididae; genus Numida; species Numida meleagris. Next base: position 53,166,026 of record NC_034411.1, read on the forward strand.
ACACTGGCTTTGTTGCCCTTTTCTGAACATGCTCCGGGGCCTCAATGTTCTTCCTGTAGTGAGGGACCCAAAACTGAACACAGCACTCAAGGTGCAGCCTCACCAGTGCCGAGTACAGAAGGATGATCACCTCCCTGGTCCTGCTGGTAACACTATTTCTGATACAAGGCAGGATGCCATTGGCCTTCTTGACTACTTGAGCACAATGCTGGCTGAAGTTCAGCTGACTGTTGATTAATATACCCAGATTCTTTTCCTCTGCACAGCTTTCCAACCACTCTGCCCACATCTGTAGTGTTGCATAGGGTTGTTGTGACCAAAGTGCAGGACCTGCCGCTTGGTCTTGTTGAAGCCCATACAATTGGCCTTAGGCCATCTATCCAGACTATCCAGATTACTCTGTAGGGCCTTTATACCCTCATGCAGATTAACACTTCCTCCAAACTCAGTGTCATCTGCAGACTTACTGAGGGTGCACTCAATTCCCTTGTCCAAATCATCAATAAAAATATTAAACAGGATGGATCTAAATACCAACCTGGGGAGCACCACTCATGACCACTCACCAGCTGGATTTACCTCCATTCACCACCACTCTTGGATCAGCCCGTTTTTTATCCAGTGAAGAGTACACATGTCAAAGCCATGGCCTGATAGTTTTCCTTTAGTTACTTTAGAGTTTGAAAATGATGTAATATAAATTAATAGCCTTTTTTAAAATACAAAAATAGCCAGGTCAGTAGTTGTATATGATAATATTTTACATATGCATGTTTTTTGAGCCAGTTAGTCTTTGTGCATTACATACAAAAATTTTCCTTGAAAGACAAATCTCAAATTACTCTTTCCATTGTTGTTTATTTTTAACAAGTAGAAATATATTATTTCTGGAGGTACTGACAGAATTGTATTGATTGTATAGGACACTGGGGGAATGGGGTCTAAGTTTTTCAAATTCATAACAGTCCAGCTTCTAATCTTCTGCTAAAGAGGTATTTCATTCTTCCGAAATAGCTCCAGACTAGTTCTTCTCTTGCTTGGTACTACAGATAATACAACACTCGATTCCTCTCATGCAGATAGCAGTTTCAGTTGACCTATCTTTCAACAGGCCCCTCATGTCAAACCGTTGTAGACATGGGCTCATAGATTCTTTAAATTTTCTAAAGCTCTGAGATCCTCTGGGATCAGCTGCAGTACTAGAGAAATGGAGAAGGATCAGAGCTTTTAAGAAAGTTATAACTCAACAGAAATAAACGTCTACAGATTTCCAGAGTAAATAATGTTTAGGTGCAGTATGGACTGTCTGCAAATACACTGAATTTCAAATGGTCTCCAGATCGCAATTCGGAATTTGAGTGAAGAGAATCAGCTCTGATCTTTCCAGGGTGATCACAATGTTTGGTGATCTGTGTTACAACAAAAGCCAAGAATGTCAATACTTGGATGACTCTATTTCAAAACTGCTTAAGATTATAACCTTGAGAAGCCTAGAGGTTAGTTCCCTGAAAGGGTCTGTCTAAAGTCTCAAGAGCTTTTGGATCAGCTAAATACTTACTTGTTCTAGGAATGAATTTGAAACTGAGACTTCAAATTCTGTAGCTACTTAGCAACAGAAAAGGATTTGGGAGGGATTCATTAAACTTATCCTTTAGTTTGCCTTGTGTTAGGGTGTATATAGATAAAGACTGTGGGACACTCACTGAAGTGAATGGAACTTTGTATAAAAAGAAGTGAACTAATTCAAAAAGTGGTTACCTAAGTCAGGGCTTAAAAACTGGAAAGGAGAAAGTTGTCTCTATTATTATTTTATTGTTCTATTAAGTCAACAAACACATACTTATTTGAAAACAAACAAAAAATTCACACTGGAAACAAAAAAAAAAAAAGGAAAGAAAATTTTGTTTTCAAATGCATAGCTTTTTCTGACAATTCCATTTTTTTAAGTGAAAACAAGTGAGACAAAAGTGCAACCAATTCCAGAGTAAAAAATCCTTTCCCTCTCTGTTACTGAGTTCCTCCATCCTGAGCACATTCTCCTTTCTCTAGATCTCATCATTTTGTTTCTTAACACAAACAAAAGTCTTTCTTCTCAGTTTAAAAACAGACATTCATAATTATCCAACAACATTTTCAGATATATTCTGTATGTCACAAAAAAAAAGGAAGTAAGAACAAGACCCTTTTTCTTTCTGGTAGTCTTTGAAAGGCAACTTTCTCCATACAGGTAGCTAGATGCCCTCAACATATTGCATCTGTTATCTTTGATATGCTTAGTACACACTCCTGCGGAGACATTTTCTTAATTGCGAGTCAGAAAAGCTCTTGGAAACCTGACTGTCTCTTCTACTTTATCTAATGTGACAGGCTCATTTGTCCTAAATACTTCACTTTGCAACCCTCAGAGTCATCCTCTAGCAGTATCCTATAACATGTGTCACTCTTTCCCTACTAATATCCAATTAGGCAGTCATCCATCTTTTGCTATTACCTTCTTTAATCAGAAAGTCATATGCAGAGATGGAGAACTTGTATTTTACTCATGTCCCTGTCAATGCAGATTTACTCCCCAGAGTATGTTTTCTAGCATTATGTTTATTTAACTTAGATTACTACAGATTTTCAAAATAAAGTTTGAGCCAAATAATATGAACAGCTTGGATTACACCACTTGAGAATTATATGAGCAGTAACCAATGCCAAGCGTATCCATAGACAGGAAACAATATTTGCAATGTGAGTAGGGAAATAAATGTGCTTAGTGCTCTACAATCAAATACAATTCATAGACTTAAAGACTGGTTTAATAGGTTCTAGTGGAACTGTAACAGTTCTTCTGAAAAAAAAAAATTGATATATCTGCTAAAGGGAACCAAGTGAGAGGAAAAACAGATATGGTCACCATTTACATTACATATACATTTATGTCATTATTTATTTGACTTTTTTTCTATTTTTTTAGAGTCAATTTCAGCATGGAATATGTGGATTTTTCAATGAAAGGCCCAACCTTATCTAGAAAAATGGACAGGCCTGAACTTGACCAGCCAGACCTTAGACAGCTTGCAGTATCTCCAGTGTTCCACCAAAGGACTCTCCAGCACAGATCAGTGGATGTGATCAAATCCAATTGCCTGTTCTGTCCCTGGGTTGTGAAGACTCCTTATTATATCAATTAGCGCCAGCGACAATAGTATTTTTTTTTTTATGTTGTCACTTGCTCACTAGGTTCGGGGAGGATCCAACCAAAATTTCTTCATACAAACCACTGAGCAACTGTCAGATGACAGAAAAATGAAATCACCACTGACTTACAGTAACAGCTCTTCAAGCTCAAGAGTGAAAAGAAGCAGTGGGTGACCATGTCAAATCAGGTCATATCAGAAGACACAATAAATAGCACCTCTATTGACACAAAGGAGGGCACAACTCATTAGAAGTGAAAACAGCTGTTTGGTGAAAAGACAGAGGGCAATGAGTGAAATAAAAAGAGTGATGATATGTCTTCAGCTTTCTACATACTAGCACTAAGGTGGGAGTATATCAAATCAAGGCATTCACTTGAAGAACTCCAGACATGACATAGGTGGATTTAGTATTAATTTGGCCTGTAAATTAACATGCAAGTTGATGGCATTTCCAATTAGACCTGCCTATAGAAATAAAAAACTTAATTAAATAATAAAATTGATATACTAGAAGTTTAAATTAAAAAAAAAATAATAATAGTCATTCCACCACTTTCTACTTAGCTCTTTAAAGAAGCAATTAAATAAATGCTACACAAAAGAGAAACATCAGTTTCTGTTGATGAATATCATAAATTCACACACTGTTCTCATTTGTAACAAGGTCAAATTGCAACAAACAAATGAAAAAAATGTCTTATAAAAGGGAATAGACAAAGCCAACAACCTGTGTGTCAGGACTGCCCACTCTCATAGCCTTCAATCTCATTGAGCACATCTATGCTAGTGATTCAAAGGAAGGTTTTTCAGCTATAAGATGTCAAATGAGATTCAGCTGGCAAAATTGTTAGCCCCAATACTTACATGGTTTTGTTGTGAGCCAATGATCCCCTCCGTTGATCATTTCTCAGACACAACTCAGAAGTTACTAGAGACTCTTCAAAAAAGGAAGGCAGAGTTCAGGTGTTCATTTCAAGTGGGCTTTTATTTTCAAATTGGATTCAGAGAACTGGCCCATTTGTATTTATTTTACTATCATAGATTTGTCATCTGGAAACACCAGCCACAGCAGAAAAGAAGAAAGGAAGTGAAGGTCCCTTGTTTTCCCTTCAGTGATATGGTTAGCAAATACACTGCCATACAGGTACTAATATCACAGCTTTCCCATGCAGTCTCACTCTATAGCAAGTCACTGTGTGAAGAAAAGATGCAATGTGCAAAGAATAAACATCACTGTTTCCTTACCCAGCCATTTTGCTTGCTGCCACAGGGGATCATTTTATTTTTTTCTGCAAATTGTAAGATACCATTGTATCTTCTATGACTATGACAACCTGAGAGTGAATTGCACCTGTACCAGTCAATAATGTAGCCTTTCTTCACCCTATTCATAGGGCTTCTAGATAGGTTGCTCTGAAAGTAGTGCCATGGAAGCTTATTTCCATGGAAACTACAGCAGATACAAAGAGCATAAAAGCATTACTCTATAGAGCAAATTCTCAGACACCAAAAGCTATTTTTCATTATAGTCACCATCATCAGCTATGCATTTCACCATCAATGAACAAGAGCCTGCATGCCAAGCTTGTAAAAATCTTCATGGTCATCCAGAACATGGCTTGTCTTTCACATCATTGTTGTCACTTCTGAAACACACCATCCACCACCACACTGTGCTCACATCCAGTGTTTGGTCTCCATAAACATTCAGCAAGAATCAGTAAATATCAGTGGGTGCAATTTTTTTCCATGTAAAGGAATTCAATGACACATCTTTGCTTCACATGCACTTCTACATCAGATATCATTTTGTCAGACTGCCCCTCTGCTTCCATCTGTCACACATCAACAAAATGTATCAGAATACTGGTGGGAAGGTTCAGTCTTTATTGCTATACCACCAACTTCTGCCTCTGATGTAATGGGCTAACATAATAAAATAAAAGGTATTACTTTTGAAGCAGCCCATGTATGCTGTCAGGACTGGCTGGATAAATGAGGAGAGAGCAGTGGATATTGTATACCTTGATTTCAGCAAGGCTTTTGACAATGTCTCCCATTATATTCTCCTAGATAAACTTAGGAAGTGTGGGATAGACAAGTGGACAGTGAGATGCATTGAGAACTGGATAACTGGAAGAGTACACAGGGTTGTGATCAGCAGCACAGAGTCTAGTTGGAGGCATGCAGCAAGTGACATTCCAATAGTGACATGGTCAGAATTTGATCTGATCTTGTTTAACATATTCATGAGTGACCTGGATGAAGGAATAGAGTGCACGTTCAGCAAGGCTGCTTATGAAACAAAGCTGGGAGGAGTGGCTGACACACCAGAAGGTTGTGCTGCCATTCAGCAAGACCTGGACAGGCTGACGGGGTTCCACAAGGGCAAATGTAGAGTTCTACAGCTGGGGAGGAATAAGCACATGCGTCAGTACAGGTTATGGACTGACATGCAGGAGAGGAGCTCTATGGAGAATGACCTGGGTGTCCTGTCCTAACAGTTTAGCCTGTACAAAAGAAGACTGATTGTGGATCCTATCAGTGTCTATAAGTATCTTAAAAGCAGGCATGCAGTGCCCAGCAACAGGATGTCACATCCTACACATCAGGGGAGGGAAGGGATGACTGAGTGGTAACAGGCACAAAATGGAATGCAGGAAGTTTCATTCTCAACATGAGAAAGTACTTCTTTACTTTGAGAAACTGGAACAAGCTTCCCAAAGAGGATTTGGAGTCTCTTTTCCTGGAGTTATTAAAAACCCACCTGGGTGCTATCCTGGACAACTTACTCTAGGGAACCTGCTTTAGCAAGGGAGTTGAACAAGATGATCTCCAGAGGTTCCATCCCTACAATTCTGTGATTCTTTCATTTTGGTTGGAACAGACCTTTAAGACCAGGAAGTCCAACCTGACCTACTGAGTTCTTTCACTAAACTATGCCCCTTGCTGCCATGTCCACAAGACTTTCAAATACCTCCTGGGATGCAGACTCCACCACTTCCCTCGGAAACATCTTCTCATGCTTGAGCACTCACTCTTTGAATAAATTTTTCCTAATATCCTATCTAAGCCTCCCCCAGCACAATTTGAGACCATTTTTCGATACTGATTTTCTTCTTTCATTAAATTTTGGCTTTGATTTTAAGTTATTTATAAGGCATTTAATGGCTCCATTAGAAAAATATCCTTCTGTAAAGAATGAATAAGTATGAAGTGAAGGAAATATTATCTTCCAAAAGGTTAATATACAAGACATTGCAGAATAAGAAACAAAAAACCTCAAAAGGAAGCTATTTTAACTGGTACGTTTTAATAGATCTGCTCGCTAGCATACTTGGATGTATTCTACCTATGGATTTTCTTTTTTATTTTCTTGATGATGAATGGAAGAGATTTTTTGTTAAGTTACATCTGATACTAAGTTGGAGAGGGCAGAGTAGCTGTGCGCTGTTATTCTTATTGCATATTGGCTTCAAGGGTACAAATCTTTGCATTTTTTTTCAGCATGATCCTTTTTGCCATTTCCTTTTGCTGGCGGAGGAGCTACATGCTGTCTTGAAGCAATTTCTTACATTTCTTTTGTTCCCTTTCATTCATTCCCTCCTGTGTATCAAGGGTCACAGGCTCATAACATTTTTGGACATTTGATGGACTCCATCATAGATCTTTTTTCTTTTCTTCTTACTCTGGCATAAAATTAGTCTTTTATTCATTCTGGTGGAGAAGGTGCTTCTTACAGATATACCAGATGAAGTCAATGGTGAAAAAAAGTTAAGAAGGATATTTTTAGAGATTTATTAAATATAAGATGATTCATAAGAAAATTTCTTCTAATTTTCTGTTTCCTTTTTTAATATTCCAGGAGATATGACCTAAGATAAATATCATGTTGACTTTTTTAATAATAGTTTAGAGTCTGTATGGTGAATACAGAGGTGCTTGGCTTGGCTTCAGGTGTTGATAAAAGATCTGGGATTTCCCAAGTATTAAATGTAAATTAAATAGGATGTAAATAAGAATGATTATTGCCAAGCTTATTCTAGTACATTCTGGAATAGGATCTTAACTGATGCATCTTTCATGAAATTGCTAAAATCTTAAAGAATACTGATGACTCACATTGCTGAAGACCTCCAGGAGATGCTACTCAGTTGTATTAGGCGAATAACGGAGCACTTGGGCTGTAACGCGGAAGGCCCTTCCCCATTTGCTTGTTATTGGTTGGCCTACTTACTTGAACCTGTGTTGTAAGACGGGGAGGCTGTACTTCTTTGTTTTCATAACAAGGTGTATAACTACCCTGTATATGGCTTTTCAGAAGTGAGTGGCCAGAGCGGGATATTCAATATGATTGGCCAGAACCCCGCGTGAGCTTCTGGAACAGTCTAGTAAAAGATAAGAAATACTATATAGTTCTGTAGCTTTTACCAATAAACGCCATTTTGCTGCTCATCATATTGATGTGTAAAGTGCAGTTATTGGTCAGGACCGGGTTTTGGTTCTCTGCGTGCAAGGGTAATACGAGAAGGGTTGCTGGAGTTCGGTAACACTACTCTCTGAGCTCACTGAAGATGGTAATAGAAAGATGTCCTGCCAGGGTACAGAAATAGGACAGCCTATGTGGAGCAGGTCAGCATGGAAGCAGACAGTTCAGCGCAGTTTTTGACCACATTCAAGGGCAGCCAGGCATACGCTGCTCATTCTTCTGAAGGTGTGTTACCATAGCTGAGGGGGTCTTTGCTCAACACCTCTAGCTTCTTGGGCACAAATTAACATACATACACAGCAGCATAGTCTCATATCCCACCCTGTTAGAGCAGAGCTCGTCTGTGCACATCCCAAGTAGATGGGTCCCCAGAAACATGCAGGCACAGTTTAAAATGCTTGAAAATATTTTCAAGGTTATGCCAGGAAACAAAAGGATTCCTGTGCCAAGAAAAATCTAAAGCTCTGCAAACAGGGAAGGATGGCCAAGCTGGTCTCATTTTGTGAGCCAATTCAAAGCTTCACCCTCTGACCCGGGAGTAAACTAGCTCTCTGTCCACCTCAGAATTCAGACACAGCATGCAGATAATTTGTTTTGGACTATAGAGCTGGAAAGCTAGGGCATTTTGGATTAGGTGTTTACGTTGTAGGTTTACTTTACAATTTTATTCATAAAAGTCCTTCAGTTCAAATAACTGGTCACTGAATAGCTTGCAAGGATATTTTTAAATTGTTCATGGGATGTTTTTTTTTTTTTTTTATTTTATTTTTAATGCTTAGGCATGATTTTCAGTAATGCATTGGTTTATGTTGCTAGAAATTCCAACTGCTCACTCTGCCAGAAGCACACATTTGGGAATAATTTGAGGTTTCTAATAATATTATCTTCCATTTTTTTCTTCTTTTTTGCTTTTGATTGCTCATGCAAGTTGTACTTGTAAATTGGCAAGATCCAAAGGCACTTTTATTTGCTCCCAGTTGTCAAGCACTGGGAAGGGAAAGGAGGGAGGATGTAATCACACAAATAACAACTTTATTTCAAGAACCACCATGCTTTAGTCTGATACCTTAAATGAGTTATTTCTTTATCCAGATACATTTTATCTGAATCTGATGAAAATCTGGGATTTGTAATTTCTTTGAAACTTGCCCAACTCTAATGCGCAGTCTAGGTAAGTTCAGACCCTCCTTGCCTTGGGAGATCGTCACAGGGCTCTCATGCACATCCTAGTACAGATGGCACACAGTCCTCCACAATACCAACAAATATGAAACAATCTCAGACATTTCATCAGTTTCCTTTGTATTCTGTTGGTGTCGTCCCTCTCTGACATAGTCCGTATGTATTATTTTTACATACCAATACTCCAAGTAACTTTTAATCACAGAAATTAAACTGTTCTTGCCTTGTCACTTTTATCCTGTCTGAGGTGCATAATTTTTTGTGTGGCCTTAACAGCAGCAAAGATGGAGCCCCACTTACCTGTGCAAAAACAAGCTCAGAATATATATCTTAATCACACTGAAGATAAGGATGAAGGCAGTGAGGTGGAACAAGAGAGAAGCTCTTTATTTATAACAATTTCTTTCCAAAAAAAAACCCATAAAACTCAGTCAAATATAATTACTATTGTTTGTGGAGAAAAAGAAGAGACTATTGGTAACAGCACATTCTACGTAACTCTGCATAAACTCAGTAGCCCATCTACTGGGATGGGCTATAAAACACAGATTAAAACATTCCTCTATGCCCAGGAAGAGCTGGATGGAGGGAATCCATCTCTCTTTCAAGCAGTTCCACCCTATCACAGGTCTGCACTTTTCTATGTTTGAGTCTGCTCCAGTTCTCTGAGACACTGTTGCTTCCACAAGCCTATGGTCTCCATCCTGGGTCATTTGTCATTACGTATAAAGGCAGCCTTCAGCTAATGAGAAATCACTGAGACAGGAAGAATGTTTTGTTTATCCACAGTGGCTCATCATCGTCTCCAGCACTATGCTGTTTAGAGAGGTGGTTCAGTTTAGCAAAATCTCTCATGAACAAATCTCAAAGTGAGCTAGAAAAGCAGAGGAGAGTACAAAATTCAGTGCTACAGTCAGATTTTTATAAGAGTTGAACTCTCAAATGACTAAGGTTTTTCTGCAAGAGAACAAACTAGTTTTGAAAGTAATTGCCACATGGTGTAAATAAATAAATAAATAAATAAAGCCAGGAATAAATAATCTGATGGGGTGTCTGCCACTATTTCAGCAGGTGATACAGAACTTAGTGCTACTCCGTTTAAACAGACCACTGTCATTACTATTTTTATAGAGATAGAGAACGAATTTAACCAATGTTTAATCATAACTTACACAGAAAAACAGATGAGATTAAAAGTAAGAACCAAAGCATGTTTTTCAAGAAACATCTTATATGTTGTAAGGGATTAATTAGGAAGGGATTCTTGGTATTTGAGCTTAGACATAACATAAGAAAGTATGCACATTTGAATATCTGAATTGCTGACTGCAGACTGGCTAATTTAATTATTTGTATTTATACTAAACTGACTTTATAGATATCAGAGTTCGGTGTGTCTATTTGTGTTATGTTAGCAATCAGTACTCCTCCAGTGATTATAGCCTACCCTACAGGGACTTCTTCATAACAGATCAATAAAAGGAACCTTATAGATTTTATGGTAATGTTCTAAGTCAAATATCAGATGGTTTAGCAGTGATGCTCCAAAAGATAGAAAGTTCTCAATAAGTGTATTTTGGGAACTCATCTCACAGAAAATCTGTAGCATTTTCCCTGTAGCATATTTTACTACCACATACAACTAACTCTCTGAAGGTTGCATGATTGTCTAGTTATGACCCTTGCAGTGTCACAAAACTAATAAAAATTTCACAGAAATGGAAATCTGCAGATCGCAGTTCAGTTGAATTTATCAGATGATGTTTCAAGCATATCTAGCATCTCTCTGATCTTCATAGTCTTGCTCAGAAGTGTAGAAAGAAGCACAGATACCTTCATAACTGTGTGACTCTACAAATCCTTTAATTGCATCTAGTCCAGGTTATCCCAGCGAAAACAAGGAAGATTCAGTGATCTGAAATAAAGTCATAATACTTGCAAACCCTATTTTTAAATACATTTCAGAATTCCTAATTGAATTGGGATGTCCAAATGCAAATAATAAAACTAATTAACAAGAAATATGAAAAGAGCAGTAAAAGTGGGAAGGGAAATATAGACTCATGGATTTTTCAGTTCCTCATCCAACAATTTTTTATAGAACTTATAAATCTTTTTGCTATTTTCCTATGCTGTGGACTGGTATGTCCATGACAGCTGCTCCAAAAGTAATGGAGCTCCTATTTTATTATGTTGGCCCACGACATCTGAGGCAGATGATGGTGGCATTGCAGTAGAGGCTGAACCTTCCCACTGGTATTTTGTTGCTGTGTGACAGATGGCAACAAAGGGCTAGTCTGGCAAAATGATATCTGACATAGAAGTGCGTGTTAAGCAAATGTGTGTCACTGAATTTCTCCATGCAGAAAAAGATAGCACCCACTGACATCCATTAACACTTGCTGAACACTTATACGGAACAAATAGTGGATGTGGGCATCTCTGCTGGTGCAGATTTTCACAAGTGCAGCGTGCAGACTTTTGTTCATCACTGATGAAAATACATAGCAAACGGTGGCAACTATGTTGCAGAAATAGTGTCTTGTAGCTGAGAATTTGCAGCTGAGAATTTGTTCTATCAAATAGTGTTATTGTGTTCTTTGTATCTGTTGTAGTTTCCACAGAAATAAATAGAAGGCATTACTTTCAGAGTGACATAGGCAGAATCACATTAGATTTCTCTTGTTTTTCATTCAATCACATACACTTCACTTACTTGATCCAAATCTGTGGCTATTCATTGTTTTGAAACAGAACCTATAGCTCACAAAACAGTACCCCTGTTTGAGAACATCACTGCTTTAAAATAGCCCCTCAATAATCTCATAATATCAGAAGCAGAGAAGAATCATACGCCAGACAGGTTGAAGTAGCAGAGGGTGGGAAAAGGCTGTGTAAGGAGAGGAGAGAAGTTCTGGGGGGGTAGAAAGATTCATACAGTTGAGGGGATTTTCTGGAATAAATATCTTCATGTTATCCCTTACACATTTATAAACAATACAAATAACAAAACATGGGGATTTTCTTTTAACGGATGACCTGCTGATTGCATGCACAAAATATATGGCAGTTTTCTTTCTGATTAATGCATGGAAAGTTAAATCCCTTCCCTCTCAATTTTACTGTATTTCTCTTGGAATACATAATTTCTGTCTTTGCTTCCCCTTTTTACTTTATGTTTCTGCAAGAAGACATTCCTCTGCAACAAATGTGGTGCCACTGAAACAGATGCAGCCCTCACTGGCAAGTGGGAAGATCTGTATTTACTTTATTGTAGGTTTGAGGCCTGCATGCTTTGTCTGCTGACAGTTTTAAAAGATGAAAAAGTAGTTCTGTGAGAAATACACTGGCATGGGCTGTGGACAGAGATTCTGCTTTCTCCTCGTAGCTGGACCATTTGAAGCCTTAGCTGTTCCTTTGCAACACAGCAACTAGTTTTTCACTTGAATCTCAGCATGAAAATGGAATAATCAGCTCTCTTTTTGTTTTCTCTTTCATGCACATTTTTGGGGAGAAGGAACAATAATGTATTTGGATAAGCAAGGATGTAATTCAATTTCTGAGCTAGTTACCTTAGCAATTTTTTTTTTTTTTTTTTTTTTGTCAGAAGGAAGAAACTGGTCTTTTAGCAAGCAAATCACCTTATACTATATGTGACATTTGAACAAAATTATACCATTAATACCTCAGAGCATATACCTTCTGAGGTAATCTTAAATGACTGACATGAGAGCAGACAAAGGTACTGTATATATTTATATGTGATCACACTGATGCCAGTCTCTTGGTATTTTTCTGTGGCCATAGTAAATTAACTAGAAAATTGACCTCAGACCCTGAGACCTTGTTTGTTCCCAAATAAAAAAGAAATTACAGAGAGGAGTAAGTAATCTCTTCTGAGTATTTCAAATGTCCAAGTATATTTTCTAGGCTTGATAACAACAAAATTGCATGGAGTCTTGGGCTTAGGAAATATTACCTCCCGACAGATGTACACACTTATGCTAGAGAAACACAGAACCACAGCACCACACCATAATTCAGGAGGTCTCTAGTTAAGCCTGTTCAAAACAAGGTCAACTATGAGGTCAGACCATGAATCACAAAGACCAAAATTCTCATACTGAATCCCAATTTGCCTCTTCCCACTTCACAGGAAATAGTCCGTTGTCTTAAAAATACATATCTGCACATCACTGTATGAATGTTATGAATTTTGAAAAATTTAAAATCAAGTTTTCAAGATTTTCTTCCATAGTCTTGAAAAATAGATTATTTCTTAATTTGTGACCTTCTTGGAGTCATGAGATACAAATACCTTAGATTATTAGAAAATCCCCTAACAATGTCCAAGTTAATAATGCTAGAAATGCTACTTCATTGAATACATCACTACTGTCAATTCCAGTTATGTCTTAGTAGGAAGATCCATTTCAAGAAGTTAAATTTTAATTGTTTTTTTCTCACATATTTTTATATACTTATGTGTACTTCATAGTCAAATGTATTGTTTGTTAGGTCACAGAAACTCTGGTGACACAGCCAGTACTATTAACCATACATATTTAACTATAAAAAAAAATACTAATTAATTAGAAACATGGGAATACTAAGTAGTAATATAGAAAGAGTACTTTGAGCAAATCTTCAATCCATTTCCCTTAACAGCCTCAACTGAAACTCCAGTCCTTTTTCCATGCCCACATTCTGGGCCTCTCTGAAAGGCATGTATGGGAGCCAATATCAATATGCATACACCCTTGTGATAGGACCACACCTTATCTCTTTTAGAGCCTCATTGTACTGAAGTATTGCTGGTAAATGTGTTATGGCATTCATCACTAAAGGCTGTAATGGACAAAGATACTCATTCAAGTTCCTGAGTCACAAACCACAGTATAGCAGAAGTAATCAGGGGGCAAAGACCCCCATGTTTCACCTTGTTAAGTCTTCCCCTGTTAGATGCTAAGAGACAGAATTCTGAGCTCAGCTAACAATCCTTTTCTTTCCTTTCCCTCTCTCCCTCTCCCTCTCCCTCTCCCTCTCCCTCTCCCTTCCCCTTCCCCTTCCCCTTCCCCTTTCCCTTTCTTTTCCTTTTCCTTTCCTTTTCAAGCCTTGTTTTCATATTCTGTAGAGAAAGGGATCCACCAAATTTTCCTCCCATTTTTCATGGCTGTTCCATGTCTGCTATCCATTGACCCAAATGAGTAGCAAATTAAAAAAAAAAAAACTTCCAGGAATATGGGGGGAGTTTAAGTATTGGACTTCATCTTAAAACTTCATGCTACTTTATAATACAGTAATAAATCTATCTTTAACACCTGAATGTTACCGATAATCTTCTTCACAGATCTAGAGAGATTACATAGATGGCTATGAGATTTCTGTATTTAGCAGAACTATTGTTAAGAAAAATCTGTCAGCTACTGCTCTCTCTATTAAAGACAAAACATTCTGCAACTCTTCACATCAAAAGATACAGTCTGATGTTTCTAATGAGTCTTGACTCACGTAGTTTGCATTCTCTTAAGCATGTAATTTGATCTCCAAGCATGAGCAACAGTTTTTGTATTTCAATCAGTAAACAATTGCTCTTAAAAACATTCCAGCTGATGTTTATTTGTAGAATATGTCCTTCAGAAGAGCTTTAGTCTGATGAAATAAAAGATGTAACTCTAATAGCAAAGTGTCTAAAAACTGACAAAACATTACATTTGATCATGTATGATGAGTGCACTAAGGAAGTACATAGTTTGGAAAGCTGATAGAGCATCACATTGAAATGACTGTCTTAAACATTGCTTCTTTCTAACTAACTGGTTGCTATCACTGTAGTGAGAATTTTCTTCTTTCAATTATGGGGATCAGATTTCCAATAAAAAGCTTGAGTGATGTATAGTTTGAATGAAAGAAAAATAAAACATTTTGTTCAGTCTTAAGAGTGGTTACTGTGGATACATATTTCCCTTGGGATGAATGGTATGGGATCATTTTTCTTCCTAAGAGATATCAAACACGGAATCAGTATCAGTGCTGAGACTTTGATTGGTGGGCTGACTGAGTGGGCACTTTTAGAGTAAGCAAACAAGATATTATTTCTTCATTAGGATAACTTTTTTGTGATAAAGAAGGCTATTAAAAAAAAAACACCTTGGAAGATTATACAAAGATTATACTATAACTGAAAATCTGATTGCATTTTTATAACCTTTAAAGGTAAGAATTGTAGCAACCACTTTGGGCATCCATTTATTAGACAAGAAAAAGAAGTTTCCACTCTACCTTTCAGTGGTTTATCACTGTCTGTTTTACAGCACTCCAGAGAATATTGGTATAACACAGGTACCTAAATATATAATAAAACTTTCTTATGCCTTAAGAGGTAAGAAAATATTGATCTATCTTCACAAAATCCCACACCATTTTGCTGTGTTTACCAAAGCCAAATAAATATATAATTTCAAAGTCACATTTTAGACACTTTCAGCAGGAAACAGCACCTCATTCAGAGCTGAAAAACAAATTAAATGAGTTTTTGATAAAGGTTAAAGAAAAGACATGTCCTTATCTTGTTTCAAATATTCATCAGTGACCTGTTTGAAGGAATAGAGTGCACCTTCAGCAAGGCTGCTGATGAAACAAAGCTGGGAGGAGTGGCTGACACACCAGTTGTCTGTGCTGTCATTCAGCGAGACCTAGCCAGGCTGGATAGCTGGGCAGAGAGGAACATGATGAGGTTCCACAAGGGCAAATATAGAGTCTTACAGCTGAGGAGGAATAACCAGATGCATCAGTACTGGTTATGGACTGACTTGCTGGAGAGCAGCTCTATGGAGAATGACCTGGGTGTCCTGATGGACAACAGGTTGACCACGAGCCACCAGTGTGCCTTTGTGGCCAAAAAGGCCAATGATATCCTGAGGTGCATTAGAAAGAGCATGGCCAGCATGATCGAGGGAGGTGATCCTCCCCCTCTCTTCTGCCCTGGTGAGGCCATACCTGGAGTACTGAGTCCATTTCTGGGCTCCTCAGTTCAAGAAAGACAGTGAACTGCTGGAGAGAGTCCAGTGGTGGACCACAATGATGATTAGGGGCCTGGAGCATCTCCCTTATGAGGAAAGGCTGAGAGACCTGGGACAGGTAAGACTGGACCAAAGAAGCCTGATGGGGGATCTTATCAATGCCTACAAATGGGCAGGAGTCAAGTGGACCAGGCTCTTTTCAGTGGTGTCCAGCTTCAGGACAAGAGTCAATGGACACAAACTGGAACACAAGAAGCTCTTTACAAACATGAGAAATAACTTACTTACTTTGAGGGTGACAGACCACTGGAACAGGCTGCCCAGAGAGATTGTGGAATTTCCTTCTCTGGTGATATTCAAAGCCCACCTGGACTCTTTCCTCCACAATTTATTTTACGGAGCCTGTTTTAACAGATGGCTTGCACTAGATGATCTCTAGATGTCCTTTCCAACCCCTATATTTTTGTGATTCTGTGATCTCCATCTGCCATAATGAGAAAAGATATTATTCCTAGCATCTTTTTTAGTCTAGTTCATATTCTTTTCCTTTTACTGATTAAAAGTGGGAGGAATACAACTGTGTTTGTCCATATAAGTCTTATTTATCTCATTTGGGTTTGTTTTCTTTCTTTGTGTTTCATCTCCTGATTTATGGATTTGTATATTATAATGATACCTGTTCTTAGTGACAGAATTGTGATAGATTAGGTACATCTCTATCTTGCTCTGGAGATCCACAGCACCATATTTTACCAGCTCTCATATATTACAGTTCTTTTAGTGCTGTAGTCTTGCAGACAAACCGCCACTATGACCACAGACCTTATGGATACAACTGTGCAATTTTGACAAGTCTCTAAAACACCAGCTAGATTCTGAAACACTGTAACAAATATTTCATCCCTTTAATCAATAAATAAATAAGTGAATGAATGAATGAATAGTGTGTTTTTTCAGGGCCTTTAATTTCCTTGGATCAGGCAGGTAATTGCAGGCTTGTATGGTACAGGACATCCTTAAACCAGCCACAGGATTAGAGGCAAGTGTCTTCTGTCAGCTGAGGAAGACAGGCATATAACCTGTAACAAAACGTGTTCTAATCCAATGCAGAACTTTAGTACTTAAAAAAAAAAACTTTTTAGAAAAAGTTTACAACAGACATAGACTATTCAAATGCATCTAGCTCAAATACAAAGCATCTGCATGAATAAGTAATTGAGGAAGAAATACATTGCCAATCAAATCTAAATTGCTGCTTCAAATCCAGATCCGGTGTCTAAAATGTTAATTTGAGGCTATGAGTTCTAATCTGCAGCCAATGTGAAGTGAATTCCTGGTGCCTGGCCAGTTTCTAATGGACAGGTGGCAACTACCCAGGAAAAGAAGGCAACCACAATTGGCACCCTGGTGAGGAGTCATAGCAGTGGTACAAAGACTGAATCAGTCGAAAGAAAAAGTGATCTCCTCACCCTCTCCAGACAGTTCAGCTAAAGCTGGCCCAAAACAAATGGGAAAAGCACTGTGGAAGAAGACTGTTTTATGATTGTCCTGCCTTCCTTCCTCTTTGTGAATAAAACAGGGGACTTGCTTTTCCAAGGCTGTCAGTCTCACACCTTTCACGATTTGGAAAATAAAGAGAGAAATGTTGCTCTGTCCCCCCTTACCAGGTTTCCCTGCTGTGACAGTGAGTGTTGCCAGTCACACAATCCAACTCTAGATCAAGACCAGGTGGCACAGCAAACTGTATTTAAACTTTGACCCTCAGTTCCACTCTGTTGAACAGCTTTTACTTGATAAAAAAAAAAAAAGAAAGAAGAAAGAAGTAGAAAAAAAGTCAGGGGGTGGGGGGCTGGGGGAGGGAGATGGGGTTGCTAGTAGCAAATGCTCTTCACTTGCCAGAGAACTCAATAAGTTGATATTGTACCCCAATTTCAGATGTTTCTTTAGTGTGAACCTCCTCCCAGAACACTGTCTGTAAAAGGAGATTGAAAATGAATTTGTCTTTCAGATTCCAATATTGAATTTTATTTCCTCTTTCCTTTTTGAACAGCAGCCAAAAAAATAAATAAATAAAAGAACCACCACCACCACCACCAACAGAAAACATCAAGAACAAGGTAAGAAGAAATTGATAAATTTGTCTAGCTACTATGAGGAAACTAAATGACTGCTGTGCAGTATCACATTTAGCAATGCCTCAGATACAACTGAAACAGCACTGAAAAATATCCAGACAGGAACCTTTCATGTCTGACTTCATAGGTCACCCACCCCATGCTATGTGTTCTTTCTGTGAATCTCTCAGCTAAGTACTTCCGGCTAAAGTAGTTCAAATACTAAGAATGAGAAAAATCAACAAAAAACAAGAGACAATGAATGGTCTAGAAAAAGCCTTTAGCTAGTACATTATAACAGGCAGCACTGGATTAGTAGCAACAGAGCAACAACTCATCACAGTTTGAGAGTTTGTCTTAGAATCAGAGTACCTTTCAGATTTACCCTTCAAGTTTGAAACATGCTATCAGATGTGTGCATGATTAGAGCACAGTACATGTTCATTGGAGTTAAGAAAATCCCCAGACTCTTCACTTCTAGCAAAATGTAGCTTAGTAGCTGCTACAGATCAAGAATAGGCATGTTATTCGACATGTGCAATGAAAGGAGTTCCAAGATTATTTCCATTAAAAACAAAAACAACAAATGAAAGAATGCATATTAACAATATCTACCACACCTTGAATCACTGCTAGTGAAATGGAACAAGGGATAAAATTGTTTCACATTACACAGCTGTTTGCATGCCTCTAGACAATTGCACCTCCATAACTAAAAAAGCTACACAACAGAAATAACCTTACAAGCTTTGCAAGATTGGGAGTTAAAAATTTTTGTGAGGTTAGGTTTTAGTCTGGGATTTTTCGGGGGGGTTGTTTTTGTTCGTTTGTTTTATTGGGTTTGGTAGTTTATTTGTTTGATTTTTTTTAAGAGCATAGGACCACAGAAAACTTTCAAGTTGACTGAAATGTTCAGAAACAAGTGAGGGCTCTGAGTATCTGCTGGGTTTTTTTTCCATTGTTTTAACAATTACATTGATGGTAGGCTTTCAATGTTCTGTACTTAACAGATTTCTGCAATGTTTCTGCATTAAAAAGAAAGCACAGGAAAATGGCAGCCTATAACAGTGCAAAAAGCACCAAGCAGGTACTGGTGCAAGAAGTCCCCAGCTCTTTGTTTACACTGCAAATCCAAATACCTCCATGACTTCTGGGAATCTATCTATCCATGACACTAGAGTGAAAAAAAAATTGGAATCTGGGACACCAATTCTGCATGTTACACTTAAAAAGTTGACCCAAGTACACAGGATTTGAAAAATGATCCCATTTCAGTAAAGCAATGAAGAGGTCAGAATTCCTTCAGGTTTGTGGCTTTATTATTTTTTCTAATGCTTATCTGCATTTTACCTAATCATGCTTATCTCATGTTACCTTTGCTCACAAAAGTCACTCAAAGTTGTTTTACCTTGGCCTGGTACCATGCTTACCTTTCCACAATTTTACGCCATTCACTCATTGGCTTATTTGTACATGACTAGTACTATGGTCCTAGGTAATTGTACATCTTAATGATTTTTTACTCATTAATGAATTAGAAATTGATCATTGTCTACTTTAATTCTCTCTAGTTATATATATATATATATATTTTTCAGCCTGGCTTTCTAAGGAAATAAGTTTTGCTTGATCATTCTGCCAAACACCTTTTAATAGATTTGTAATCTACAAAATCTGAAACACAGATTGAAATCTGAAAGATAAGTTATCATGAGAATTTTGAGAAAAAGTCAGAAATTAGTTAGTGGAAATTCTGGAATTTTTATCTTCCCCAAAGGTGATGCAGACAGTCCCACATAGCAGCAGGGACAGAATTAGCCATGGGGCACACATGCAGCACAGTTTACCCATTGCAAATACCGCAGCTTGCTCAGGGGAGGGTGGTACTGGGAATGGAAGATAAATTGTGTAAAAGAATTAGGGCACAAATCCATAGGAAACCAGGTTTCATTTGTTCTTTTCTTCAGAAACTGTTTGATTTAAAGTTTTAAATATTTATAAACATATGTTGTCCAGAAACATACTGTTCTATTTATTCAAAACCCTCTTCTCGTTTTTTTTTTTGAGCAATCTTTTCTTTGCAATAAAAGCAATCCAGTTGCACTCCTGTACAATTTCTGTAAATAACTTCCTAGTTATAAAATAATGTTTATTTTTTCTGTGAATATTTCAAGTTTTTCTTGTTCATGCTGTTGGCTTATTTTATAACAAAAAAACCTCAAGTATTTTACAGTTTCCAAATCAACACTGTTTTCTAACTGAGAACATTATTTGTCAAATGGGAAAACGCATTATTTTTAAACATTCCGGGCTGCAAGTCCCTGTCTCCAAAGACCTCAATGAAGTTGAGCTGCATTACAAAGTATTATTTCTATTACAAAGAGAAAGATATCAGGCCTTCCTCTTCCTTGAGGCACCTCTAGAGTTCTTTTTGTTCTCTTCTATGTATCTGTTGATATACCAAAAAAAACCAACACTGGTTATGTGCCACACTTCCAGGCGGCTCTTATAGGTGCTGCTTGCATTTAAAAATGTTCAGGTAATTTTCCAGACATTCTCAGCTCCAAGTCTGGTATAACTCATAAGTACCTGCTAGCAGTTGATTGATCTTGGGTGACGCTACTGATTTGCAGTCAGTCACTTTTATGTATCATCTCTCCCTTGCTGGCTTAATTCCTGTTTATCTTGTTCTATACACTGGCCAGTATAACTTTCTAGATGAATCGTTAAAATTCACATATCTCAGTCAATTTAAGTCAGTGTAACTATGGAACGTAAAACTCTCCAGCAATGAGAATAAACTGTTACCAAACATTTCAATTTTATTAAACCAAATCAGAACTTATATGAAGTTCCATTTGACAGTGTTGAAAATCTTCGCCGTAGCTCAAGTGCAGTTATTAACTATGCAGTTTCTGGTACATAAAATGGCGTCACATTATTGGAATAAATCAATTTTACCTATCTTTCTCTCCAAAATGCCACATACAAAAGAAAATATTTTTGTACATCTATTGATCTATATAGATCTATATAGATCTATATCACTGCTGTTCTCTACTACTAATAAGGCAGACACACATTTAAAAGAAATAGTATAAATTTATTGTGCATAATTTTGTCACTTATTCAGTGTTAAGGATCTTTACATTTCAAAATATGTCAATAGGATTGAGCATTATCCTTATGATTGTCTGTATGTGACTTCTGACATAACTATCCATATCTTATCAGAAATACACTGTTTTTGTTTTGAATTATGACTACACTCAAAAAGATCTATCACAGAGATGCTGGATTAAAAGTTTTAAAGATTACAGGTGTTCAGAGTCAAACAGAATTACTTTGAGGATAACTGGAGAGAGGATATGAAGAAGCATGACAACAATTATACAGATTAACATGCCATGTGTTTTCTTTAGGGAAAAGGATTGGGAAGTTGATGTTAGTATCATAATTTTCTTATTTGCACTATGTAACTGTGGCCCATGGGCACTGCCAAATTTAGAGACCCTGGACTTTTTAATAAAACACTAATGAAAAGTCTCCTCCTACACCTGCATAGCTAATAGTTTGTTGGTTTTGGAATCAAGCTGGTAATGGAAAAATGCTGTTCTTCATGTCCACAAGACTTCCTACATGACCTGCATCAAGATTACCCTGACCAGCAGATGCCTCAGTAGCAGAATGCCTAATAAGCTCTCTCTGAAAGAACATATGCGATCTAGTAGCCCCAAACTGTGAATGACTGTCATAAATTTCAGTACACTGGGTCTGTGTGGATAAGATAGTCTTGCTCCTTGAATGACTTGCTAGTCCAAAGGAAAGTAGTCTGCACTATCACCTGAATGTAGCATTCCAAATGCTGTTTATTATCTAGGGCATTTATCTGTTCCTTGTGTAAACTAGTGTTTTTGATCAATGAATAAATTTGACACACATTTTCAGGAAAAAATACCAAATCAACCTTTAAATTGTTTCATTTAGTAATTCATTTATATTCTGAGAAATATTCCTTATTTTTTTCTTAGCTGAGACTTTCCATCGTATCTTTCAGCTATTTTGTCATTAATATGCTCACTACTATATTAATGGAAGTCTATTGTTCACAGTCTTTCATTTTTTCATATTAATTCCATATTGTATTATTTGTATTCACTTTGGTGAACGCTCCTTTTGATCTGCATCTTATCACATTAATGATTTTGCTACAAAAAGCATTGCATTATGAGACTTCAATAATCTGTTAGAAAATTTAAATGCTAATATTTCAGAGTTGATCAAACCGCATAGCAAAAAAGAAGATCAATAATGAGCAGTCATCACAAAGGGTCAGCAAAGCTATTAGAAAAATACAGAACTCATTAATGACCATTGTATCAAATACTTCTGAACATGAATAATGACATGAGAATCTAGAAATAGATTGTTAATTAACTATTATTGCATAATTTGTATCTAAACATATTTCTAACAACAAATAATTAAATAGGGAAACTGACACTGCTTTTTTGCCATATTGTTATTTATTTTCATCTGTGTCTTTCTCTCCATCTCTGTCCTTTTTATTCAATGTGCCTGTATTAGTTTTGCTCTCTGAGGATGTGTTGTCCACATTTTTCAGGCTGCTCCTGAAAACACATTCAGACATTTTCTCATTTCAAGCAGCTCAGTTCTATGGGTGTCTGTGGTAAATATGTAAAATCCAGAAGGCTGTGGGAAATTTGAAGCTAGGCAAAAAGGACTTTCTTTCATCCATACTGTATGCAATACTGGGTTGATGGTTGTTCTTTTTAAAAATGGTATTATATTTGTCACTTTACAATACCTCCATGACAACGAATCCTTCTGTTTCTCTAGTATCAGATAAATGCAAACCAAAGCAATCATACTTTAGCTGGGACTGTTTCAGTGTGGACAGATAAAGTTTCTAAACATTTTCTTTATCTTGTATCTGAGCATTTAAATTGTACTTTGTTTTATTTCTTTAAATACAGTTCCTCTGCAAATTTGGAGGTTAAAGTTTTTATGTGCAATATTGACCTTTGTTCGAATTATGCAGCACACCAGTATGTTCTGGAGTTTTGGCAACTGGAGAAACAGAAGTAATGTTATTTCTTAAGAAAGTTAAAAGAGAGCTGTGAAATTTCAAATATCAAAACACACAAAAAAATGTTTCTATCAGGAGACATAGTGGCTTTTGGGGTTATTAGATTCATGTCTACTCAGTTCAAAATTGACTTCTCAAAGGGATGGGACAGTGTTTAATAATAAAGAAAGCACAGAGGTAGACTTCCAACTGTAAAGCTGATCTTGATACTGTCACAGGACAGAATTTGAATTATTTAGTTATTTATAAATAAGGTTTTCTTTGTATAAGTGTCAACGGTTTACGGGCGTTAGGCCCGATTCCATGACAAAGGGGACGGGGGACCCAAGGGCCCACGTCCCGGGAAAAGGGGAAAGGGGAAAAGGGTAGGGAGATGGCCCTGAGAGCAAAGAACAGCGGCAACAATCTGAGGAGAAACAAACTAATTTACTAAATAAAATATCGGAATGCAAAACAACACACTATAATACAATATAATTACAATTTAAGCTGATAAATCCAATACAGAGAGAGAGAATGTCCCAAAATCAAGGTAGGCCTTACTCTACTACCGACGATAAGACGGCTGGAGAGCGAGGTGCTGCCAAGATGAGAGACGGCGGAAAAAGGAACGAGGTCTCGTGATCTGCAAGTTTTTATACTGCGAGCTTTTATCTTTTCCCTCCGGCTGGAAAATGGTAACAGAGGAGCAAAGTGCCGTGGGGACTGTAGTAGTCCTTCTCTTCTGAGAACCAGGTACATTCACTACATGATGTTATGATGTGGAATACCAATAACCGAAAATCATAAAACCATGACAATAAGATAGCTAATAAAGCCTTAGGCTAGCTGATGTTAGACAGCTCTATACAAAACCTTCACCACTTCTTGCAGGGTCTCATTTTAAGTGTCTCATACTCACAAAGTAATTTGGGTTTGTTCTAAGTTGAAAGTATTTCAGGCAGACTTCTGAATCTACAAGCTATTTTGTGCAGTTTGACCTTTCCATCTGCACACAGACTTTCTCACTCCAGCAGCAGTGATCTCTGTTGTCAGGGGCTGCCTACACACAGCAGCTTGCAAGACCAGAACCATCATCATGCAGGAGGATCCAAAAGTACATTAAAAGGCCACATCAAAAATCTATAGATGTTAAATTAACACTGGTTAGATGAATCAGAGGAGCTGTCTATAATCAGAGCTATCAGAAGAGATTCGCTATAGTTCCAATTACAGTTTCAACTTTGGAACTTAGACTGCTAAGTTCTATGACTACAAAAGGTCATAGGAATCTTTCTTGTTTAAAGAAGAAAATCACCTTTGCTATAAGTTAAAATAAAATAAAAAAAAATCTATATATATTCAAAATGTTGCAGAATTTGTGGTATTTTGTTTCATACATTCTATGATACAAGTGGAAATGTAACTAATCTTCCTGATCATGTTCCCATATGAATGCTCTCCATCTAACACAATATTACAGATTATTGCAAGTAATTCATGAGTAAAACTTATCTTTCACTTCACAGCTGCTGTCTACCTCTATTCAAGTGCTCAGAATCCTGAAATGCAATTGTACTGGGAGATAGTATTTCTAATTTCCGTAATTTCATCCTTGTCACCCTTATATGTATATCCATCCAAAGGTTCCTATTTCTCTATACATCAAATTTAAGGTTCCCAACTACATTATCAAGTGCATTCAGCATAAGCCCCCAACTGTCTTTCATCTCTAAACTTGGATGTGAGGTCAGTTTAACTTTCGTCCACCCTATGATGTTAACTAATCATTCTATTATTCCAGCAGGTGTATTTATATTTCTGCTTTAGAGAGAACTTCATCAATGATGTCCAGAAACCACTTCATCAGTCCTTAAGTCATCGCTTGACATTCCTCTTCCACGGTAACTTTCAAATATATAAATACCCTTTGGCAGCAGGTAGGCAGGAGCTGTACTTACACTCCTGCTTGCTAGAATGACTGATTTTGTCTCCCCTGTTGTGTCCAGACAAGAAGGGTGGTTTGACACTGTATAAACGTTCAAGTTTGCTTTAAACTGCCCTTAAACATACCAGTGGCTCCTTGGACACCAAGCCCACCATATCTCAGTTTCATCCTTCCTCGTCCTTAGATTGGAAATGTTAAAAGAATATGAACCACAATTTTGGTTTTGCAGTTTTACAGCAGGTCCCACACATAGGGGATAAAATGGGGTCCTAGTTCCTGATAGGTTTCTAGATAATATCATTAAAATTCATAAAAGAAAATAAAAATACAATAAAATAATAAAACAAAAAAAATTATAAAATTGGATTCCCTGTCAAGAATCCAAGTTAATCCTATCTATTGAGACTGGTGAGTTGCTGCATATGAGCAAGACATGTTAGGCTAGTTCCTTAGTCTCACTCCTGCAAAAGTACTGCAGAAGTAATGACCTGTTCTTAAAATGACTATCTAACCTAATCTTGGTGCAATGTCGTAAGCCATAGCTGCTGAGTACAGGTTGCATGTTTTATTGTTTGGTTTGGCTTTTTTTCTTTTTTTTTTTTTTTTTTATTCCATGGAAGAATGAAGCCCAAAAGATCTTCCTGAATTGTCCCATTCTTTTCCTCAGAAAAATGAAGAAATAGATTATTTCTAACAACATGACAAGCCACAGTAGGACGTGCAAAAACAACTTTACATTCTGCTTCTTAGTAGGTTTTATGGAGATCCTGGAGGCTGAATCACCAGCACTTTTTCTTTACCTTTCTTTTCCTTACCTTTTTGTCAAATGATGTTGTGATTTTACTGCTGGGAACAAATGTACAAACATGAAAAATGAAATCAAGGATTAAAATTTCACTCAAGCCAGTCTGAAATATATTTTATTTTGACAACTCTCTTCCTTTATTCCTATTGCTTATTCAGTCACCTCAGTTCTCATTTTAGTTTGAATGTGTTTTCAGCTTAGCAGGATACTAAATGATTCTGCTTGCATGTTATTTTGCCTTTCCAATGATTTAATTGAACTCCCATTTTTGCTACCACACATGTCAGTTTTCTTGCATATCACAAAAACTTTAAAACTTTCCAAAATAGCTTATTTTTTACTTAATTACTGCTCTTGGACCTGGCCTTGTTTTCATCCTTATTCCCTCTTTAAAATTACCCATTTCAGAGCTTTTAAAAATCATTCAAATAATTTCTCCAAGGAATTTAGAGAATTGGCTATTGTTGCTTGGCTATTATTAGTCTTTTTTCCTGCAAGCCCATGTAAGTAGTCCAGCTCCATCTATTTGTATGATCTATTGAGCTGTGCTATCTATTTATGACACAATGGAAAACAGGCAAGAGTGATGGGATCTGTGTGCTTGGCAGTAGCAGTTGCAATCAATATTCCAGTCATGAACAAGCTGTCAAAAATTAAGGATGCATGGAACTGTATTATTTCATCATGGGCTGGGTTGTTTTCAAAAGAATCTGGGGGACTTAGAGGCCCAGTTCTCATTAAATTCTAATGGGAACAGGGAGTCAAATGCTGTTGAGCTGTCTTCAAAAAAATCACAGCAGTGGAGAAAAATTTGATGAGGTCACCCAATGAAGATAAATTCGCCATGATCTTGGGCTTAATTCTTCTATTTTAAAAGGATTAAGAAAACCAAAATAAACTGTATTTACATATTCGTAGGATTTTAAATAATGTTTTCCTAGCAATAGTTTGAGTTATTTTTCCAAATTATTTTTAATGTTGTACTTTGTCTTCACTTTGCCACAATCCCAGGAGAAAGTGATGAAAACTGCAACTGCAGATACAAAACTTGGGGAGAGGCAGGTGTAAGGAAAGCAAGTATGTAGTAGACACTTACTACTTTCATGTTCCACATGTAATCGTGGTAGAAGGAAGGAGTGTGCTCAAATTTATAGAATCATAGAATCATTAGAGTTGGAAGGATCCCTTAAAGGTCAACCTTGCAATGAACAGGGACATCTAAAGATAGATCACATTGCTCAAAATGCCTCAAGCCTGATCTTGAATGTCTCCAGGGACAGGGCATCCACCGTTTCTCTGGGCAACTTGTTCTAGAGCCTCACCACCCTAACTGTAAAAGACTTTTTCCTTATATCCAATGTAAATCTCCTCTCTATTTTGAAACCATTTCCCCTTGTTCTATCACCATAGACCTTGCCAAAGAGTCTGTTCCCATCTTTTTTATAGCCTGCCTTTAAATACTGAAAGGCTGCTATCATCTCAGAGCCTTCTCTTTTCCAGGCTGAACAGCCCCAGCTGTCTCATGCTGTCCTCGTAGGGGAGGTGTTCCATCCTTTGCATCATTTTTCTGGCCCTCCTCTGGACATGCTGTAACAGGTCAACAGCTCTCCTGTACTGAGGATTCCACATCTGGACGCAGTACTCCAAGTGAGACCTCACCAGCGCAGAGTAGAGGGGCAGCATCATTTCCCTCAACTGGTTGGCCATGCTTCTTTTAATGCAGACCGGATACGGTTGACTTTCTGGGCTGCGTGGGCACATTGCTGGCTCATGTCCACCTTGCCATCCAACAGTATCATAGAATCATAGAATGGGTTGGGTTGGAAGGGACCTCAAGGATCATTAAGCTCTGACTCCCCTGCTGCAGGCAGAACCTCCAGCCTCCACACCTAATACCTAATACTAGATCAGTACCTCTAATTCCTTTTCATAAGGGCTGTGCTCTATCCTTGCATCCCCCAGCTTGTATTGATAGTGGGGGTTGTGTCAACCCAGGTGCAAGACAGAACACAGAATCATAGAATCACAGAATCACAGAATTGCAGAATTGCAGGGGTTGGAAGGGACCTCAAGAGACCATCATGTCCAGTCCCCTGCTAAAGCAGGCACTCTACAATAGGTTGCACAAGTAGACAGATCTTGCATATCTCAATAGAGGGAGACTCCACATCCTCTCTGGACAACCTGTTCCAGTGCTTCGTCACCCTTACTGTATAGAAGTTCTTCTGAATGTATGGAATTTCCCGTATTCAAGTTTTAGGCTCATCCTACTTACTCCTCATCCTATCCTTGTCCACTGAGAAGAGCCTGGCCTCATTCATTTGCCTCCCACTTCCCTTTAGATATTTATAAACACTTATGAAATTTCTCTCAGTCTTCTCTTTTCCAGGCCAAGCAGACCCAGCGCTTGGATTTATTGAACCTCGTGAGATTCACAAGCGGTCACTGCTCAAGCCTGTCTAGGTCACTCTGAACAGTATCCTTTCCCTCAGCTGTGTTGACCCTATCTTGGTGTCATATGCAAACTTGCTGAGGGTACAGTCAATCTCAGTGTTGATGTCATTAATGAAAATGTTACAGAACACCGGTCCCTGTACTGATACCAGAGAGACACTACTCATCACTGATCTCCAGCGAGACATTGAGCCATTGACTGCCACTCTCTGGGCATGATCTTGCAGCCAATTCCTCATTCATTGAATGGTACACCCATCAAATCCATGTCTTCCCAGTTTAGACAGAAGAATATTAAGAGTGACCATGTCAAAGGCCTTATTGAAGTTCAGATCAATTACTTCAGTGACTTCCTTTGTCTACTGATGCAGTTATGCCATCATAGAAGGCCACCGGGTTGGGTCAGGCAAATTAGTGTTAAACAAAAAATGTCAATAGTTCTTGAGCACAGATAAATTTTCATCTCTTTGCATCACCCACCAAGCCTTCTTTCCCAGGAAAGATGGGGAGGAACTGTCTATAAGGGTATGTAGCAACAGAACCAGGGGAAATGGCTTTAAACTGGAAGAGGATAGATTTAGACTAGATATTCAGAAGAATTTGTTTACTACAATGGCAAAGATTTTGGAATGGCAAAGTGGAGCATTTCCCATTACCTTCCAGCTGTCCTAGAAGCACTGGTCAGCAAGCTGGCTTGACACCCTCAGGATCAGTGTTCATGCGCTTCCTCATACAGGCAGAAATGCTTCTCAATTTTTTCTTCTTGCTTTATGACTCTACAGGAAAATATTTCAACAATTTGAAACTTCATTCCTGCAAAAAGGCCAAGGCCAACTTTACAGTAACAGTGGACAAATTTATAAAAGTCTTATATTGGAATGATGGAGGTCTGTCTTTCTGGATCAGATTTTTGGTAAGATACGCAAACTGTCTGCTTAACTTGAAGGATCCTGTTCTCATCTCATCATTGCAAATAAATAATTCAATAAATCTACTGGAGCGTGCTGCAAATCCAAACCTACTGATGAGTTCTGAGATGCTGTTCTTGTTGAAATTGTTTCCTTTGAGTTGGTTCAACTCATGGATCATAAAACCGTAAAACTCTTTTGGGAAACACTCAACATGTTCACAAGTTCATAGTCCTATATTCACTTCCATACAATTCCATAAAATGTTCACATATTTGTAGAAGTGGTTCACCTGCAAGCCAGGGTATGCAGTTGAGATTCTTCTGCCATTTGTTTTGTCTGACAACAAGGTATGTAAAACTGAAAAATCAATGACAAGTTGAGGACCTTAACTATCAGTAAGGGCTGATTAATAATGGTCTCTATTTCCTCTCTCTTTTCTCCTTCTCCAAATATCCAGTGGTGGTACCAGATGTAGTAATTAGAAAACTCAGTGCAAGAATGAGGCAATTTTCTTTTACAATGTAACCTTTGCTTTTACTACTCCATGAAAGCATGGCAAGATCTGTTAAAATGACATTAAAAGATTATTTACCCAACTGAATAAGAAAGTAGGTTTTATACAGTCAAAAGAAGTGAGTAGAGAAATAAATATAGAATCATAGAATATCCTGAGTTGGAAGGGATGCATGAGGGTCATTGAGTCCAATTCCTGATTAAAATGTTAATATGATGAATAAAGAAACACAAAATAGGAACCAGTAGATTTTTAGCAAAACTATGTTTTCTTCCTGTCCTTTCAATTTTCCACTGGTTCAAAAGTTTTCTCTAAACATATGAACATATTTATAGACATACAGTTATGCATACATGCACATACACATCTCTTCAGAGGATGTGAAACAGCCTTTAATCTAGCACATTACACCTATGGTAATGTAATGGCTCCTGTTTAGTTAAAATTTACATATAATCCTTCCCATAGAACTCAGATAACTTAGAACACAATTTTGTATGATGTTAATACAGCTAACAGTTCCAAGGAAATATATCTGTTATCTCTTCTGTGACTATTCTGTATTCTTTGTCAGATTTAATTTTTATTACCAATAGTCATTCCACAATTCTCACATTTTATTACCAGACATTTGTTTTCTACAAGGGAATGTTTTCTAAACTTATGATCTCATTACAATTAACAACAATAACTTGCAGCATTGATTTCCAGAAAAAAAATAAGACGTGAGAAAATAGATGTATTTTTAAGCAAATAAGACTTTTGTTTGGTTGTGGTTTTGTTTTCATTTTTAGTTTTTCTTTTCATTTTCTCTCCTCTCAAGATGTTTCTAAATGCTACTGGAAGTACTGTTTTTCAAACAGTCATTGAAACTTCAGAGTATCTATGAGGGAAGCCATATGTTTTCAATGAGTTGAAAAGAACTTTGTGCGAAAAAAAAAAAAAACATTCTTCTGCTTCCAGACCCAATCCAATCAGTGTAATGGTTTCTGAGAAAGAAGGAACTTTATTCACACTTCATTCATGTAAAGAATATAGAAGACTTTCATGGTAGATGAGCACCCTGCAGGTACTGCATTTTGTTGCAGCATACCTAAGGCCTTGCTGCGTTCATTGCATAAGGTGAAATTTCTCTTAACTTGTATTCTTCCTCCAGGCTTTTTTTTTTTTTTTTTTTTTTTAAACCTGGGTTCTCACCATCAAACTTAAATCATTTCCTAATAAGACCAAGAAAAACAAAAACAACCAAGGAAGTGGATGTGTTGTTTCTTTCTGGTATTCTTTGTACCCACAACCTTTGTGTGGATTTCAGTTTTAATTGAAATTCTGTAACGGTAGGGTTCAAAGGCAGAGTGGATCTCAGCCAGTGTACTGCAGCAACGGCAGCAGCACTGCCAGAGAGGTGTGGTTGTTTGACAAAGAAAAATGTTCCTTTGCTTTTTATAGCACACCATTGTTACCAGCTTCCCTTTTATTGCAGTGGGAAAGATAGCCACCACTTTAGTGTTCAAACGCTGTGCCCACGAGAATCCCTTCTCAGCTGCTTGTGCCTTTCCAAATTACATTGCTCCCAAGCTGAGACTGGTCACCTTCACTCTCTGCACAGACACAACTGATTTGAGAAGGCTTGCATTAACAAAGAAATGTCATTAAATTAAAAACTGGAAAAAATGTAGAGCTGTAGACATTCAAACATGTTAGAGAAGAGAGTTTTGAAAAGTGGTGACTAGAATTTACTCTAACTTGACTTATTTGACCTTGCAGATGTTAAACATTGATTGATTTTTATTCAAGACATGCTAATACTTAAATGATATATAATCTATATACACATCTATATGAGCAATAGGAAAAGTATGAAGAAGGAAATTAGTTTTTTAGGGAAAGATTTGCATGGCTCAACATTACCAAGAGGCATGAAAGATTTCTTAGCAAGGTTTATTAGCTTTTACATGCAATTCCTGTACTTCATTTAAAAATGTCCACTCTCACATTTTGAGTCTGTTCTAAACAGTACTAAATATATTATAGATGACGTTGAATTTACAAAGCATCACTTTTATTACAGAAATAAAAATATTTTAAAATATTTATTTAATTAATATGATATTGTCACTGACAAATTTTATTTTACTCATCATTAAAACTTCTTAGAAAAAAACAAAATCTGTGGTACAGTGACTTCTATACTATGGAATTTAGCTTAGGTCTGGCAATCAGTAATTGTGCTTGTTCACACACCTCTATGATATGGTCGAAGTTAACATATATTTGTTGTTTCATGTGGCTCAAATAATCTCACGTAAAGATTTCACAAAGCTTAAGAGTTCAAATCAAAAAGATTCTGAAAAAAAAAACACAGAATGAGACATAGTAGTTTGAGGAAGCTTTTGAGTTCATAGAATGTTCATAATTTTTGTTAATGCCAGTTTTGTGAAGGTGATTTGAATGAAGGTTGCTTTTATTGCATTGGATATGTGTTTGTGGAGGTTAGATGCTAACTATGCAGTTGAATTTGGAATGGTAAACACAAAATTTCACACTGAGGATGAATAATTCAGTTTTTAAGTTGCTGGCAAGATAAGAATAAGTGGATTGCTGTCAAATGATCTTTATCTTATTAGTCAAGATAAAACAGAGTTCCAAAGCCATAAACAGATTGTAAAGCAGACATTACTCTTCTTACCATTTCCTTCACATTTCCAAAATCCTCGCAAACCTGTCCAAATGAACCAGAGATTTTGAGTTCTTTTTCCTTTTATAAGCTGGTACTTTGTAAATGAAAGAAAGAAATACCCTTAGTTGATGCATCAGTGTCTAGAAATCATTCACTTGTGCCACCTTTTAAAATAAGCTAGTTACAAGAGAAAAACAGACACACATTTCACATTTTTCACATTTTTTCACGTGTAAAGATCCAGACAATATGTTCTACCTCTTATAATATATTTGAGTTTAGGTATCTTCATGACCATAGCTGATACACTGTTGTTTTCATTAAAGAAGAAAAACTTTTCACTCTTTTCATTCGCTCTTTACATCCCAATAATTCCTCTTCCTGAAGTGATATTCTGTTAAGATATGGTGCAACCAACCTCTTCTTCCTCCTTTATGATGATAATTTCCTGTCACAAGTACTGAGTGAGCCATGTAGGAAAGATTCCCTCCTGAATGTGCTGTTTGAAAATAGAGAAGACCTTGTGGGAGAAGTGACAGTAGTAGGTGGCTGTCTTGGCCACAGTAATTATGAATTAGTTGAGTTTAACATTTTTGATGAAAGGAGACAAAAATGTGCTGGTCTCTTCTCCCTGGTGACTGATGCATGGGAATCACACAAACGGAACTTGGATCTGACAAGCTTCAAGATTCTTCAGTATTTTTGAGGAGAAAAAATAATTTTATTGATGTTCATCAATATAAATATTCAAAATTGCACCTGTCTTTCTTGTTGCAGTACAACATTTAAAGAGCGGTATAATTTTAGGAAGAAGTCACCCTGAATTCTGAATTGCTTGCCTAACCCATCAGATAGATGATAGATATTCTGAATTTCCATGTTTTGCCTACTTACATAGTGTGAAACATGTCCCAGATCCAGCAGAATGCAGATGGCAAGCAGCAGTGAGTGATGGGGGCCAGAAACAAGATTCTGTGCAGATAGCTGCATGAGCTTTGATCGCCTGAATTAAACATCCTCTTATAGGGGTTTATGCACCGGTGGTAATAGTTAGAAATTGTATTTCGTACTCTGCTGCAAGAAATAGTGAGAGATAGCTCTACAGACCACATAGGGGAACAGATAACAACACAAACTGAATTTTGACATTTTCCTGTTAGTTTCAAATGCACCTGATGGTGATACTGTGATGGGCAAAATTCATTTACTGACTAGTGTAGTAGAGCTTTGAGCTTTGTGTCAATTAATATATAGGAGAGTCACTGGGCACAATTGTTGCATTAATTAATATTTTGCCTGTGCTTATTGCAGTGTATCTAGACAGTGAAATAGAAAAGAAGAGGGAACTATTCTACTGGAAGATATGACTCTACAATGCTGTGAAACTTGTAGTTTTTACAAAGTTATTGCTGCCTTACTACAGTACACTGGTTGGGCTATTTACAGGAAAACAACATTCTTGTTCTTACAGAGTTCGTCTGCTGCTTGTTCCCCTCCTGAAGTCAACATAATGCTATGTTTGTGAGATTTTAATCACCTCTACTCCAAACAATTATGAAATTATAAACAGAAGATTATGGCTTCAAGTGGGATTTAAGTGGCAGAAGCTCATGAACTCTTAAAAGCAAAGATTCCATTATCATGCAAATTCTGCTATTAATGAAGGAAATGAAGTGATAAATAATGCCAAAAATCTAAATTTGACATCTTAATCATAGAAAACAGCAGGTTTTTCAGGCAGGGTAATGGTAGTTAAAATAATTTCATAATAAACACATATACTAACAATTATATTTCCATTATTGTATCTGAAATATGTCTTTTTCTATTAGCAAGATTTTTATTTATTTATTGAAAAAACAGAATCTTACCATATTCTATAATTTTTTTAAGATTATCTCATCATTTTCTGTAGCTAGCATGTGCTTTTCACACCTCTTGTTAATGGCATTTACATCCAAGATAAGTAGAGTATCCATGATTTTTACTTCATCTTCTGTCTCCTTCCAGTTTAACATTGTTGAGGAAGTCAGCAGCAAGCCTGAAATGTTCACCTTCAGAAAGACCAGCCAGACTACATGTGTGCAAACTCCCACAGGACAGCATAAGTGTTATCTGAATGTAGCTCTTCACCTCAGCTACTGATAGCAGAGGGAAGGGCTCTCCGCCAGACATTTGCTCTTTTGTTTCTAAGGCAGGACGTAGGCAAAAAAAAAAACATTTGACATCAGCTTACCATCTCAAAGAATTAAAGCATCATCAAATGCATTTCTCCCTATTTCAGCGCTTCTCCTCATAGGGAGGTTTCACATACCTGTGCAGGGTTCATTGCTGCCACTCTCTCCTGACTGATATCTGCTCAGCAACACTGGCCAGCTGAGTAATTACGCTGCTTAGAAAGATTTGTTCTCGTGTACGTTGCGAGTTTGGATTGGCCTGTGAATCCCTGGCAAATCCTGACATACCTACTTGAAAAACTGTTCCCAGTACAATCTGAACTGTACCTATAATAAGGAGGTATTTTTTTCCCAGCTTTGCTGAATTATACATATTGTTTAGGGACCTCTACACAAGGTTCCTCTGAAATTGCTTTATATATATTTGTAGCATGCTTTATTTCCAGAAGCAAGGTAGGTGGCCTGAGAGACTATTTCAGAGGTTGCATTCACTGCTGGCATAACAATGGGAGAACACAAGCAGCTGGATACACTTCAAGCATTGGAATGGGCTGGCCAGGGAAGGGATAGAGTCCCCATCTCTGGAGGTACTTGAGAGACACGCAGATGTGGCTCTTAGGATAACATTTAGTGATGGGACTCAGTAGGTCACGTTGATGGCTGGATCAGATGATCTTGAAAGTCTTTCCAACCTAGATGATTCTCTGGTTCTAAAGCCACTGTGCTTGGAAGAGGTGATCTGGTTCAGCAAAGGTGATTCAGCTCAGGACTGAGGTATAGACCATTTTCTAAAACTGATTGTAGTAAAGGTGAAGTCATTGAGAGAAACATGAGTTAATCTCAGTTCTTCATGTCAGCAGCTAAAGTTTTGACCACTGAAAATTAAAATGTCCGTAAAACAGAATGGAGGTGAGAATAAGGATGAATCAGTCATTACTCACTTTGAGCAACTTGATTACTTATGATTACGACATTGTAATCAAGTGAAAAAAGGTTTCTTCAGAATTGCATCCTAAGAAAATAGCTGGTATTTGTTAGATGACAGACTTCTTGTGTATTTAATCTGCTAATTGAAGTTTGGGATACTCTAAACATGTACCATGTGATGAGAGCAACACAGACTTCATAACCAGCTTCCAAATGCCAGCAGGCATGGAGTGAAATTTTTCACATCAAAGGACTAGCTTAAGGTACACTGTGACTTGATTTGGTAATTTGTGCTAGCTACCTTGCTTGAAGTCCCATCCTCAAACACAAGTAAATACATAAAAATTCAGATGCTTTGTTTATTTTGCTGCTGTTGTTTTTCAGTAAAAAAAAAAAAAAAAGCTTTTCATTGCAGTGAAAAGCTTGACTAAGTTACTGAGATGTATTTTAAAAATCTCTGCATTAGAAATCTAATAAAATAGAGTTACTGTTCAGAATCTCACAGAAAGGAAGGAAAACTTTTATCTCCAAAGCTTATTTTAGTGTTAGAATGCTGAAACTGAGGACTTAAGTCTCACTTAAAAATAAAGGGGCTTTTTTGTGAAATTTCAACACTTTCTACATAAAATTTGCCTTCAATTTGACATATTTTATATGTTATAACTAAACAAAACCATATCTAAAGGTCATTGTATGGCAAAAGAAGGCAATGACAGTGCCTTCAAATGAGATACAGGCACCACAGATCAATAGCTGATAATAAAGAACAAAAATCGGCTGACCCCTTCCGACAACTAGTGACAGCTCAAGAGAAGTACAGTCTCCATCCAGAGAGATGCCACTCTCTTGGCTGCTAAGCCTTAAACGAGGGTAAGGAGGGGTAGATCAAGGCTGCATCCGGGGTTATCCATACCTTCTCACTTGGTGCTCAACCACTGGTTCAAGCTGTGACCAGGCAATTCCACTGCAGTTGTGTATTTGAAACCTGAAACCCTTCATTACTCATACATCATGTAAAGTCTTAATCCAACAACAAAAGCATTCAGATATCTGTATCTTACTGTGTTTTCTCAGAAGACTACCAAGAATTTTAACAATTGTTATCTATGCCTTATATATTCTTTCCATAAAACTTCTCTGTAAAACTAACACTAACAGCTAGAAGAAGTAACTATTCTGTCTTTGGTCACAGTCAAAACAATGTTTTTTTATATTCTTGTTGCACACATTTGTAATTAGATAATAATTCTTATAGGCTGGAATTGTTTAAGTCTATAGACCGTATGACAAAATCAGCTTTAAAATATTCTTCCTTGATTGCCCTTTCTCAATACAAAGAATTACACTCTGAGTGGACAGAAATCAGAAAGTTAAATAAAATATATTATTATTTAATTGTTGATTAGTCTATTCATAAGTCTACAGCATGAATTTAGGGACCTAACTCAACATGACATTTTAAGTTGACATGCAACAATACTGCTTACATATATGCTTTTCTTTTCTGTTAAAATATAATGCTAAGGTTTTTGTTGTTTGTTTTTTTGTTTGTTTTAGTTTTTAGATTTAAAAATCAGCTACGTTCTTCCAGGTCTTCTTGAGGTACAGAAGCATAAAACATGCACACAGATTTTACCAACTGTTTTTCTTTCCTTAGTGCTCTCTGTAGAAATAATTGAAGGTAGAATGTATGCAGATTTTATTTAGAAAGATGTTAATGTTTTCAATCAGTTTACCATTTAGAATTTAAAAAAAAAAAAAAAAAAAGAGAGAGAGAGAATAGACTACAACTTTAAATGTAATGATAGTGGATTCTCTAATGATTCTGAGCCATTTTTACCATTACTGCTTCATTTTCTTTTCCAAGACCATATAGTACATAAGCTGTGTTTTAATAATTTTATTGAGTCCTAAATATCAGCATGACATTTTAATGAGGACTAAAGGAGTAAAGAGACAGCAGGACAAGTATTTTCTCTGAAACACTTACCAATTTGAGATACACAGCAATGCAAAATATGGTATATTTTTTCCCCTTTGCTGGATACTATTGCAACCTGCAAATGCTACACTGCAATTGTAAAGCAATAGACTCATATCATTCTCTGCTGTGAGAAACAATCGGTGCACTGTAACAGACATACTTCTCTATTATCCCTGTTTAGTGTCTCCAGTCAAAAAGCAGCAACAGCAGTTCATCCTTGGTCAGGTCTCAGTTGGGACTGTGTAATTACCATTACTGTGGATCAGAGGCAATTAATTTTGTTTCTCTTGCTTTAAAAAGCAGCAACCAAAAGGGAGGGGTGGGGTGGTAAGGTTTTTAATGTCAGAATACAATCCTACACAGAGGTTAAACAATCAGAGTAAGAAAATGTCAAGCAAGAGAAAAGTTAAAATAACACTACCTCAGCTTGTTTACGGTGGCAGACCACTATGGGAACAACACCAACTTATACAGTATGAAGATCTATTACAGGATTCCAGCAGCTCAGGCACTGCTATTACAAAACTTTTTTTCATTATTTAAGTCTCTCTTTTTATTTAAGTCCTCTCTTTTCCACTATAGCAAGCTTTAATGCTTGATTGTAATTATTCAGAGCTCAGGCTTGGAGATGATGATACTACTTTGGATATGTGAGCCACCATGGCTATCATTCCTTCAGGTGTTTACAGAGATTCCCAATCACAGTGGTTTCACCCTGAGAAAATAGACTTCTGAGTAGCAAGATCATCCTATCAGAGGTTTTTCCAGCATGTTTCCAAGCATTTTGTTTTCAAAATAAGAAATCAATCACATTATTAAATCCTACTATAAAGTCAGTCATCACACACTTAATCTGCCATATGTATTACTTGCAAAATAATTTGGACAGTATGTAACTTATATGTAAGTTACATCCTTTCATGTATACGCTGAAGTTCACATTGAAAAAGAAAGAATAAAAAAGAAAAAAAATACTGTTTGTGAAGAGGATATATTATACAGAAGGTAATTTCTGATGCACATTAAGATTGTTGAGTAAACTGTCAGCAGTAAACATCAATTTTTTGTCTGTCCTCAGTAAGTTCCCAGCAGAGAAATAAAGCCTCCTTGAAAAACAGTCTACAGTGCTGTATGTGTAAGTGAATAGTAGGTTTGTTAGCAACTTTTGAAGGAAGAGAGATTCTAAAATATGTGGCAGAATCTTAGATCTAGGATGTTCTGTTCTAATACCCTTTGAAAAAATGAAGTCCTTAATTTGACAGCAAAAGTATTTGCTAGTTCTGACCCATTATGATGCTCTTGAAAAAGTGACTGCAATAAAAATGATGTACACACTTTGCTAAATGATCCATTTCTATTCAGATAACAAACCTCTCTTAACATCTAAAAATGTTATCTCATCTCTTTGAAACTGAATGGGATTGTCAATAGACTCTTGCACGGGTGAATTGACTCAGGCTATTTCAGAAAATGTTTATGAGAGAACTGCAGATAAATGTATACAAGATATGAGATAGGATTAGATTACATTTTGTCTGGTGTATTATACAACTAATCCATTTATTTATTTTTCCCAAAATTTATTTTAGGTTTTGATTTTTGCTTTGATTGGATGTGGTTTTTAATATTATCTGAAGGCTATCAGATTCTTATGTGTATTCTCATACACTAAAATTTCAGACTTTGGGCTTTTTTAACATCCAGTATAGGGAGCCATGCACTTACTTTACTCCCTGATATCACCTAGAAAAGGCAAATTAGCAAATGCATACTGGTCAGATATTGCTCTTATTTTGTATATCCCCTGTTATGGAGATCATACCAAATCGTGTTAGCAGCAGCACAGAATTGTTATCATCTTTCACTTTGAAAATCCAGGTGTTACGCTGGTAGCTACGTCTGACATGTAGGAGGCTACAGTAACAGAGGATTTACACCGTACTGTTGTGGTCAGGGAATGAGTATCCTGGACAGGGCCAGCACAAGGAACAAGACATCCTCCCCACTCATATTCCTGTTCCTCTCCTGCCATGCAATTAATCACTCACCCATTACACAGTCCAGAAATTGGTCTACCCCCAACAGATGATTCAATATGTGGGGAAGTCCTTTTCTTAAACACTAACATGCAGTCTTAACACAACAAGCAGTGCATCAACTACCAGACATCAAGATTTCAGAAAACTAGGAGCACTGAAAAAACAACGGTGCTTGCAACCTTAGGTTTAAGTTATGTGGTGTAATATTGTACATGCAAATGTAAATGGAAGGTGTAAGTTGAACTGAAAATCAAGGCCTTAAATTCACTAGTGCTGGTGCTCCACTCACGACATCTGTTTTACATTGGCATAACACCACTAAGCTTTCATTAGAGCATATTCCTATACATCAGAGTAGAGAGGAATATATTTTAAGTACTTATTCCCAACCAGGGCCAGTGGTGGGAGAAAGGTTTTGAGAGCCACTCAGTGTACAATAATAAGTATCAGGAAATTCTCCCTTGTATGAATGTTGACTTTTCAATGCTTTTTTTCTTCT
This sequence comes from Numida meleagris, assembly GCF_002078875.1. NCBI lineage: Eukaryota > Metazoa > Chordata > Aves > Galliformes > Numididae > Numida > Numida meleagris. The sequence goes on from NC_034411.1 coordinate 53,206,045, forward strand.
TTTCTTCCAATGAAAGTTAAAACACGCTTAAAACAAGCATACTGGATTAAAGAAAACAGAAGTTACGTATACAAGTACTCCCTGCATATATTAACCTGATCAATCATTGGTCTAAGAAGCAGGAGTGATATGGAAGTCTACTGAGGTAGACAGTTTTACCCTGCATTACTCATACATCTGTGTAAACAACTTCATATTTTATGAATTGCTTCTGTATAAATTCTGTTTTACATGGTACACCAGGAGTTTGCACTCTAACCTGTGTCATTTCTGTGTCATTTTTGTGCTAGAGCTCTATGGATCTTGGCAGAAGTACCGAGGATCCAAAGGCACAAATATTTTTTTAGTATGTTCTGCCTTTCTTTTCCTAAAGCAGCACATTCAGTACTGACAGTATGGCTAAATGTCAGCTTACCAAGGAGGTAACTTGCTTGATGGCCTGGATTCTGGTTTCATAAAACAGCTTTCACACTTTAACCTGTGGCTGTCAGGTTTCTGGCTTGCAAATGAAGAAATCAGTTGCTTTTGTTCCATAAAGAATACCCAAGGGTACAAAATCTCATGCATAAAGTCAAAATGCACAATCTGATTTCCGTATAGATTAACATATTTTGTTAATAAGAGCATCTCTAAGTTAAAGTACCTACCTTTTTCCATTCTGTGTACCATAACATGGCATTAAAGAGAAATTAAAACAGACTTATAGTCAAAATTAAGATCACACCAATTTTATGGACAATCTGATCACAATTTCAATTATATCATCTGGGTCTGTTCAAACTTTTTACTAACTCTGTTTTGAGTTACATGTTTAAGTTGCATTTTTTTAATAAATATAAGGCACTCTGAAAAGCTTGCCCCATGGCAGCATACATTGCAAAAACTATCAGTCAACCAAAAATCACGCCTTTCAAATCTGAGCATTAGCTCAGTAAGAGGCGTGGTGAAGGGCAAGCTTGTTTGCTCTGTAATTAACTGATTATTTTACTACCATTCAATTTCCCAATTTAAACACAGACTTGAGTCGAGGTAAACCAATTTCTTTAAATTTTTTACCTTGAGTCAAGGTAATATGAATGTTAAGTAACTAGAAAGTGCCAGTCTTTTGTTGTTTGGGGGGTTTTGCTGCTGTTGTTTTCTGAAATATGAACGCTCTGTTTATAAATCATGAAAGAGGTTTGCTGGCATCAGATGTCCTATTAAAAAAAAGAATTAAAATTTCCTGTGTGGTCTACTTTACCTTTTGCTATACAAACTGTTTTTCAAATACAATAACTTCTTTCTGCATTTAAAATATACTACTATATTCAAGCTACATTAATGATGACAAGTTAATATCTTGAATAATAATAATTTAAAAATCTTTTTTTTTCTACCCTAGATTCTAAGTCTCACTTTGGGTGCTGAATGTGTTCCATACAAAATCAGTATCAATAACAAAACCTTCACTGATTTTACAGCCTTTTTCATACTTATCTTCTTTGACATCAGAATTTTGCCTGTGAATTATTAATTCAACTCTGTTGTTTATGTGTATTGGTGATACAATCTTTAATTAGGTAACTACCTAGTATTTTTTCAACACAATACATAAGATGATTGGTTCTCTCTTCATGAACCGTTAATCAATACTTCTTATCCTCCTATTTATTGCACAGTTCTGACCTTATTTATTCCAGAGTCTCTTCACTCAGAGGGATAGTATTTATTACTCAGTAGACTTTTTTTGTGATATTGCTGTCACCACAGTAGGGTAAAAGGGTAAATAAATCATCTTTGCAATATTCCAACCAGATAAAATCTTTGGAAAATTAAGACTTAGGAGAACAACTGCTTCCTATTAGGGCCTGGAATTAGGAACAGATTTTCTTAGATTTTCCTATTTTTGTTGCATTTCACCAAAACAGCTCAGATGGACAACAGTTTAGATTCAAAAGGAAAGACCACAATTGTAAAGGGGTTTACTCTTTTGGAAGATGGGAAATATGAGTTGAGTCCACCTAGATCATGTGGAAACTGCTCTAATTCCTTGACCATCACATAAAAGAAATACATCACTGTTTGAAGAAAAAAAGTTCTGACCTCTGAAATCAAAGCTAGTTTAAGGCAGCTAAAGTGATATAAATAGTAGATAAGTACATGACAAACATAAGAAAATCAAAAGCGGAAACTATGAGGAAAACCATGCTCTTCCAAATTTAAGATGTTGTGTTTTAAATTTTTTACCTCTTTATGGAAGCTTAAAGATAGAATTTAATGAAAGAATTAACCTGACTACAACAAGGCTAGCTCTTGATATTGTACAACAGAAAGTATAAACCAAACAATTGTTTTTTCCATAAGTTGATGAATATTTTAAACTCAGCAAAGTCCACTGTGAAACAGATGAGACACAAATATATATATAAGACTTTCTTCTGCTGAAATGAAGAGCAGAACACCTTCAAGTAAGTGCAACTCATAGTGGGAATATATAGTCTCCTCAAGTCTGTCTACAGAATTCCTAGTTATCTTTACATCAGCTTTGGGAAGATACAGTCTTTGGCCTCATGCCCTGAACAAAAGGCACTTCTTCATCACTTGGAGCAACCTGAAAAATAAAAAAGAGTTAATTAGAGCTGCACTGAGAATTTCAGCTCATTAGTGGTGACTTTCAAATTTTGAAATGGATATATAAGAAGTTCCAAATGTTTTCTAAAAGTTGTAATGTTTGCTACTATCCCACCTTGTCTTTCATGTTTCTTATTTTATTTGGAAATTTAAACATGAGAATTTTAGAAGGCAAATGTCAGGGTTTTTATGTGCCTCATTTATTTTGTTCTAAAAGGACAGTAAACATTTTTATCCAAACATCAGCAACGAAAGTTACAAGAAGTAAAATGTCCACTGAAGTTCTCAGAAGAATTTAAACCTTATTTCAGCAGCTCTAGTCACTGTGACATTCTCTTAGGACAAAAATTTAGTTTCCCACATAGGGAACAAGAAGTATATCTTATTGATTTTCCACAGCAAAAGCAGAAGTAAATGAAGGTCTAGAAAGAGAATAAATTCTTATATAACCATGTACAATGCACAAAGTACTTCCAGATTTTCAGTTGGCTTCTATAGATCACCATCTCCACAGTACATTAAACATGCAGCTTTGAGTTGTAGGGATATACAGGGAGGATAGAAGCAACGAAGCTGGAGTTTACACACAGGTTGTCTTTAATTTAGGGATAAATCAACAATATATATGTTTGAAATTTGCCCTGAAGACCAAAGCCTGAAAACAAAGCAAAAAAAAAAAAAATTCCTCTTTCTTTCTTTTTATTCTCACAACTTGACAAACTGAAGAAAATGAAAGACAGGAAAAGTCTGTCTTATTTCCTTTCCTCTTTTTCAATTTTTTTCTATAAAAGGGAAAAGTGAAAGCCCAATAAACATAGCCGAGGGAATGATGCCTGAGTTGTTGCTACACTGCACATATTCTTATAGCCTTCTAAGTCGTAAAATGTTAACAGCAAAACTAAATCTTGACATGTTGATAGCTAAAACCATACTGCAATATGGCACATCAATTGCCTGTTATGTTTTTGAGGACCAAAAAATATTCTCTTCTGTACCATTAACATAAATCAAACTGGTTAAATCATTTTAATACTCCAGGTGCCTTTTCTTTTTTTACTCAGATGGCACAATGGTTGATGTCAGTGCT